>NC_056726.1:479090210-479147710 GCF_019279795.1 Protopterus annectens | reverse complement strand
GTTTTATGCCATTGTGAATCTTGAGCTGGCATTCATTTCTCTAGCACCTTGGACAGGCATTAGTTCAGCCTCCCTTCCCTGGTTCTGGAAAGTTATATTTCTATTAGTCTGTCTGGAGCTTCTCCCCAAAAGTTGACAGCTATGCTGAAATTTGCCCAACTATCTACTGTCTCAGCTCTCCACTTGTCACATGCCATCTGGCTATGTAATCTATCCACTTTATGTCTCCCTAGCCTTTCCTTTAAGGGAAAATACTCCAGTGTCTTCATTTTTTCTTTCTATTCCCAAACTTTTCACACCTCCAGCCACACATATCATTGTACCCATGAAACAAGCCTGATGCCATTCTCCTGAATTGGCCTTAGGAACTACAGAGAGCGTTTCAGTTATGGCCTTTCCAGCACTAAGTTTTATAAAAGAATGACTGTTGAGACCTCAAAGTCCACTTTTCCTGCTGCAAAACTAATCAACTCTTTAGTCTTACTACAATTTTATCAGGATGCTTTCTATAATCCTACTTTGGACTTCATATAATGTCCTAATCATTTATTTTTGCTTTCTTCCCAAATTTGGTCCCCCAGTCTGTACCTACCATTTTGTAATAACTTACATCTGGGGCTTGTGGACTCTGAGATTAACCATCTGTAACCAATGTAGAATGTGGCAGCCTAACTATTGAGAGATATATCTTGATACTGTCATTTATACTGAGTATGCACTGGTCACCAGCTCTGTCACATACCTCTTATAAAGTTGTGATCCTAGTTTATCTTGCCCTATTTTTTTATCTTGGGTTCCCCTTATCTTAAGGAATTTCTCACCTGGTATTAGTTGGCTTGTGTCCTATGTTCTTTTATCCAGGGACTTTTGGAGGTCACAAGGATTTGGCTTGATTTATATAGTGAATGTGTTTTTGCTTTTCAGGGTATGCACCATTGGATACACTTGGTATAGTGTTGGGGGATGACCCAATATCCTCTGATAACAAATTATCCCCAACAACATATCTCTTTGGTTTTGCAGAGATATGATATATGCTTTCTGAAGTTATACCTTATTTACTGTCTTAATGATTTATTATTTTCAATTTATAGCTACATTATAGTTATTTTATTGTATTGAGTTTTAAGTTGTATGTACCCTTGACCAAACATGAATTTGAATTTAAATTACATCCCTTAAGGTATATCCTTTGGATTAAAATTAATCTACATGTCTTCCTAGCCCTTCTGTCTTTACTATTGCAGCAGACTGGATGTTAGGACTGTATCTCTGTTTTCCATGTACTGCAGAGTGTCATGTCATTCACAGATATAATAAAAACATACTGACCTGAGTATGGATATATGTTGCATCCTGCTGCTTGGTAGTTTCTTAATAGAGAAAGCAATACTTCGCACTGACATTTTCTTCTTATATGACACCTGAATTCCTACTCATCTCAATGTCTAAGTACATTAGGGACAACACAAAGCAGTGTAAGTATACTGTCATCATCTTCTGGGGTACTGCGACTGAAGTCTTTGCTGAAGTGAGATTAACAATGTACACTGGAGCTCTGTTGCCCATTTCATTTTTCACTAAATTCTCTATTGCATGAATCAGTAGTGCCTGTTTTTCGGCATTCGTGAAAGGCATATGTTTAATCCTTTTTATTCTTTCCATCATCTTACCAGGGATGGACATGGTAGTGAATATTTATAATTCACACGCCCATCTCCCGTCTTTCAGCACAATTGTCTTTGACCTGACTTCTTGATGATCATTTCTGCTTCATTCATGCATCTGTGTAAATTGCACTTTTAATACATCGATGACGATATTTATTGACTTCTTAAACCTGAACAAGGAAGGGAATACAGAGAGGCTGCTTGAATTAGTGGACCAACATTAACAAGGGTAGAAGTAGCTTAATATATAAGGATATCAGACAGCATAAAAGTGTTAACAAAGAGCTAGACTAGAGAGAGTCTGGATGAGTCACAAAATATTAATAATAAAATAAGCCAAAACAAATAGAAACTTACATGGGAAAATACCTTTAACTTAGATCATAAGTGTGGCATCAACAAATGAGGACTCTTCATTTGTAGTATAACACACTCAATAATGTAACACGGGATCAAGGGATTTCTAATGTTAAAGGTTGGAGATATAAAGATGGAAATGTATTAATAATTCATATGTTTTGGGATTGTAGGACAGCACAACAAAGATGGAGGCAGGCAACTCAAGAATGGGCTTAGATATTTGTAAAACCTCAAACTGGCTCTAGGAAGCATTGGGACATGGAGTAAAGGCACATGAAGTAGGCTGCAACATGGAGGAATTGACTACTTAAATGCTATTGGCATTTGTAACAAAAATGATATTAGCAAGGTAATGAAGAATAATGCCCTCTGTAAAAGTGGGCTGCTTGTATTTGGAAAAATTGAGACTAATTACAAGAGCTAACATTGTGTTACAAACTGAATGCCAAGGAAACTAACCCTAAAAGCTGGATATCTGTGACATATTTCTATTGGAACCTAAACAAAACTAGGGGCTATAAGCTATATTGGATGAATAATGCTGAATAGGTATGATAGCAATGTTATCTGGAGGATAGAACTTGTCTTGGTCGTATGTAAATATTTATATACTGTTCAAATACTGTTTGATTCTGTTAATGTATCCCGCAGATTGTATAAATGTTGTAAAGCTGCTGAATCTACTCACATTCTTGTTGTTTATGTTCTTTTGTTTGGATAATCTAATAAAATGTCTGTGTACATCTAGTCCCATTCATTCTCTTCCTTTACATGATTATTTTCTTTTTCTCCTTTTCTAACATTGTTTTAACATCTTCCTTTCCAGGATTTCCCACCTGCTAATGTTGCCTGCCACTTGCTTTTTAACAGTTCACTGTTTAAACTCTTGCCATACCAGATCACTTCCTTTACTCTTCCCCACCTAACAATGTAATATGATTGTTACTAGCCAGTAGCATCCACATCTCTGTCCTCACCTGTCTACCAGTAGTGTACCTATGGCAGGTCAAGAGGGGAAGTTGCTCTGGGTGCAAAGTGTTCTGTAGAGTGACCAGCTGATCCTGATCTTTCTTTAATGTAATACTGGCTTTTAAAATCTGTCTATCTGGTTGGTGTGCAAGTAGAAGGAATGTCCATTTTTTTTTTGCTCTTCATTGGAAGAGCTGGGGGGCAGCATAGATCTAAGTGTAATAAGCCAATCACTTAAAAGTACCAGCCTAGGGTACAGACTGAACCAGCTTCTGTCCACAACAGTGAGCGCTAGACCTAGTATTCTAAATTGCTTAGCTGAGGGCATGACCTTATACCTAGAATGTGAATTGACAATGCCTGCACTAATTTGCTCACATTTCTTAGCCCATAAGTATAAGCCACTAATCAGCTACTGGAAAATGCAGAGGCTTCCAATCGCTATATTTTTCTTCTTTTTTCATACCTCCTTACTCTGTGCAGTAGACTGATACGATCTTCTTTTGTGCCTCATGGGATCTATGACAACTCTACATAAAGAAGGTTTCCTACCTTCTCAGTCAACTTCTACCTTTGAGCTTTCAAGAAGGAAACATAACCTGGTAGTACCATGTTCCAGATCTGTTCCCCATACCCTGGGTGTGCTGCCATATCCTTTCATTCCTCACTGAGTTCCACAGAAAATAACATTTGGTCCCTAAGTCTCCTAACATTGCAAAACATCCTCCTTCGTTTATCCCTTCTACCATCTACTCAATCCAGACACTGTGCCTCTCTTTGTCCCAGTATTTGTGCTGGAGCATTCTGTTCTTACCTATTCCAATGTCACACTTTAAAGGGACCCATGTAGTAAACTACATATCCAGTTACCCCTTTTCTAGCTGTAGTAAACTACATATCCAGTTACCCCTTTTCTAGCTGCTGTATTTATCATTTATATCTTTAAAATAAAAGTAGTTAGCTGAAAAGTTTTTATACTAATTATATTTAATGTTTAAGTTTTTGTCCTGCACTTTCTACAATAAATAGGAATTCAAGTTTATCAGTACTGTAATTCATATTACTATACATTAGAAACAGTCTCACAAAATGCAGTTTTTAGTTATCTTACTATTCTATTTTTGTCACAGGCTAAATTATTTTATTTATTTGATTTGATTTTCAATTGTTAACCAAGGTAGAACACTGATCTCAGTGGATATAATGGATCTGGAACTAATGAATATTAGTGCTTTCCAAAATGTATGCTGCTAATGAAACATTATTGAAATCATTAAATAGCACATTGCAATGGGAAATAAATTATAGGCCTTTGAAATAAAGGCAGAAAACAATCTTCATTTCTCTGGAAATCTTGAAAAAGGTTTGAAGTACTTCACAAATCGGTTGCCCATTTAATATCTTGGAATTACAAAGTGCTTTGAAAAATGCTTGTTAGAACTAATTGATAGTTCTAGATTTAGGTTAACAGGTATTGATATTGACCAACATGACTTTATTAAGGAGAGATCAACTATAAGTAACTTGGTGTGCTTCTATGATCAAATAACCATGGCTTTACATATGGGTTTGTCCCCAGGTGTGGTCTTTCTGGATCTTGCCAAAGCTTTTGACTGTCTTCTGTTCCACTCTATCCAGAAATATTTGCTTAAATCCAATATAAACTGTTATGTAGTTAGATGCATTATGAACTGATTGTTGGATAGACAGCAATTTATTAAGATATGGAATGTGCATTATAACTATTTGCCTGTAATGTCTGGTGTACCTTAGGTTCATAGGTTCATAGGTGTGTACTAGGCTAATGGCCCTGGAGCCTTTACAAGCCTAGCCCATAGGATTACCCTGGCATTGTGCCACCCGACTTTAGCTCCCAGTGCCTCTGTCAAGGAGAGCCACTGGAGTGATCCCCGGGGTGAATTTTCTATTTCCCATTCACTCATCAAGATTCCTCTTGAAGAGGGCCAGTGAGATGCTCTGTTTGACATGTATGGGAAGTCTATTCCATAACATGGGCAGTCTCTGGGAAAGTTATCACTAGTCTTGAACCCAGGAACCTGTGCACTAGAGTCAGAACAACACACCACGGCACCAAATCTTCTGGGGTCACTTCTAGGGTTTGACACTATTTAACCTGTTTTTTTTTTTCGTATTCCAAAGAACACTAAAAACACAAATACACAGATGACTGCAAAATTGGCTTCATAATAAAAAAAATAATGTGATGCCATAGATCATAATATGTACTTATGATTGTTAAATAAGTAGGATTTGGAAACTGTTAAATTAGTTTAGACAGGTGTAAAATTGTGTACTTTTCAAAAAAGTTCCAAGATTTCCTATATACCTATTACATCAAGTTTATCCTTTAACAATCATGTTAAGGCTATTAGTAATAAAGCAATTAAATGTATGGGTTACTTGCTAAGCAATCCTTTAACAAGAGATGAGAATTGTTCAGTTATGGTGTTTAAAATATACATCAGACCATCTGGTGAGTATAAACCAGAAGAACAAAACACCCGTTCACAAATGGAACAGTCCTCAGGTTGAAGCAAGCAGTAGCACAAGCCAAAATAACACAAGTAATATTATTCTTCTGCAAAAATCCTCAAGCTAAAATGAAGATGAAACAGAGCAATTCAAAGTTTATTTTCACACAGACAAGTGCTTTCATTCCCCAATGAAAACTTCATCTGATAAAAATTCAACAAATCAATGTTTCTTTTATACTAAAACACCCCTTTGGCATCATTCCAAAACCACACCTCCAGTTTCATTCTTAAAAAAACTATTAATTATTCCACCCTACAACTTATAAACATACATAAGAAATCTTATAAATGCATATACATAAATATATATATATATAAATATATACAAACATACACACACAAATATATATATATATATATATATATATATATATATATATATATATATATATAAATTTTGTCCATAAAATTATGTGTATAATTCAGTGTGTATAATTCAATAAAAATCAGTATATGCAGAAACTGGGAAATAAACCCAGGACCTTCTGCCTATTAGTTAGATATAACCACCACTACACTACAGAACCTTCAATGTATACAATTTCTTCTACCTTTGTATCGCGTTCAGCTTTAAAACACTACTAACTGACACCTGCTCATTTAACCCTGGCCAGCACATAGCATTCAAATGTAATTGCCATATAAGCTCACGTTTTTTCTAACAATAAGGTCCAGGATCCTTTCCTTTCATTAAAAACTAGAGATTACAGAAAAAAAAACAACTTGAAACTATGTGTATCCTTACTCATACAATGCTTAGACAGGGCATTTGTCTCCTTTATCAGTTTAATTTCTCTTAGATGTTCATATACACATGCTCTAATTTTCCTATCTGTTTTTCCAACATAAAAACATGGACATTGGCAACACAAAGCACAGTATACTACCCTTTCTGTCATACAAGCATACCTCTCAACCTGGAAACATCAAAAATCAGGTCAAGGCCCATGAAAAATAGGTACAAATCGGTACGCTGATTAACATAAAATTTGCATGCATAATTGTGTAACCCCACCCACTCCAATGGAATTGTGGGATACCAGCCTTCAAACGCAAACTGAAGAACAGACAACCGAAATATGACACCAGAGTCCCCCTACAGCCATTCCAATGTCCCATTACCTGGCTATTTCATCCCATTTACAATAAACACTAATGTACATACTGCTTTACTTCTACAATGATTATTTGGATTTTATATTTACATTTTATAGCACAATGCTCAAACACTAATAGACATCTGGTAAATAAAGCAATACTGTCTTACAATGAAAATAGACTTACCATTAAAACTTATCTGCAATTAAACTCACATTCATTGAAACAGCATTGAAACCCACACCATACCCAAAGAAAATGCATCTGGACAGTGGTGGTTAAAGATTACCTTTATGCTGTTTTCAGATCATAGACCCCTTGCACACAAAACAAGAAATAAACATGTGTTCTTTCATGCACTTTCCTGACTTTATTAAATTATATTCATTGTACAATACTGCACACTTGTTAGACAGAGCGCATTTTACATTTATTGTTTGAACATTTTTCCAGCAGGCAATGAAACAAAATGCATGAACCAATAATGGTAAAACTGCCCAATTCAGAACATATCCATCATAAAAATCTACTTACACATGCACACACACACACATTTAACACCATGCGTTTCACTGCCAAGTCTTAAACCCAGGACTCTGTGCACTACAGTTAGAGCAACATACCACTATGCCAAATCAGCAGTTTCCTGAAAGATAGGAAGACTGAAACTTAAATGGCTATCATTTAGTGAATTCAGTTCTCACTTCTCTCCATAGCTTTCAACCTCTTAGCACAAAAACCTGGACAAAGCCAATAATGGAGGAATACAGAATTCAGTTCTCACATCTCACCATAGCTCTCAACCTCTTAGCACAAAAAGAAACTGGACAAAGCCAATAATGGGGGAATACAGCCCCAAAGACAGGGACACATTTCATATACTGATTTTATAAACTTAGAAAACTACTAGAATAAAAGGTTTTGTGTTACCATTTATTTTCTGAAGAATATGATGTCTGAAAGTCAAATGCCTGTCATTATTTAGTGAATTCATTCCTTCACTGATTTGCCACAAAAATCCAGAAAAAAGACAGATTTTATGAGGAGCAGAACAAAAAATATGAGGCATAAATCTGGAAGTGGTGGTGGGTAGGGATTTTAGGCTTTTGTTACCTGTACCCAAGGTACAGGGTTTGAACCTGAGTACCTCTAGCCACCAGGTATATTCACCAGGGGCATTTTATACCACACACAGCAGCAGCTTTTCTCATTATAATTACCAGCAGCTTTTCTCATTATAATTACCAGCAGCATTTCTCATTATAATTATCTCTGCAGCTGTCCATTCTAGCCTCATGGCTTGTTCTGTTCTCGGAAACCTCTGCAGCTGTCCATTCTAGCCTCGCGACTTGTTCCATTCTCGGAAATCACCTTGCTGCTTACCAAGCTAAGGATCTTAACTCTGCAGCAGCTCTGTTACATCAAATGACAGCTAAGGAGTTACATTCCCTTGCGGCCAGCCGGAAATTAATGCGTGCATGTTATTGAGCTCAATTCCAACAGGCTAGAAGGCTGTTTCATGGAGCTGAAGTTATCGCACACGTGATGACATCAGCTCAAAAAGACAGAAACAAATTTTCAAATAAAACGGGCAGGAAATTCAGAAATTAAAGGGTGCCACTTGGGAATCATGGCACCCCACTATTTGGACCCCAAGACTCAAAAACTGAGTACTTCAGTATGGTTGGGAGGCATGCATACAAAAATATTTCCCATCTAACTTCAGTTCATGCCCATTGACTATAACTACATAATTTTTAAGTATATATGGACAAATTTTTTTCATGCACCCACTTGGTCTTTATTTTACTTGTCTCTCTATCCAGTATCTTAAACTTATTCCTTTTCTATATGTAACCATGGGTTTGTCCCCCAACATCGTTAATGACCTTATCCATTTTCAAAACTTTCCACTTTTTCATAAGTATGTCACAAATCTGCTTACTATTTACACCAAATTATGTGATAAATGAAGTACTAAACACATTGCCATGGTTTTGGGGTTCACTATCTCTATACCCCTCCCTTCCATCTCAAACAACATACTACTAACACTTGGTATATGTGTTAAACACTCCTCAGATCTTATCACATTATTCAACATAGTTTCTCTAATGATGGGAGCAAAATGTCCCTTTCCCTTTTATTCAACACCTTCAGCATGACTTCATTTATTAAATAAATAGGATAACCTTGTCTTAAAAACATAGTTTTCAAATTATCACATTTGTCTAGAAACAACTCCATTGTAGATACCATTCTAGCCGCCCTAACAAATTGTCCCTTTATAACTGCTCATTTTTGTTTAAAAGAGTGGGCACTAGAAAAATGGAGCAAAGTATTTGAGTATGTCTCCTTTCTAAATATTTTGGATACAAATCTCTTGTTTTCTCTATCTTTAAAAAGATGTACATCTAAAAATGAAATTTCATCTACCCCCACAGAATGGGTGAATTTCAAAAAAGATGTGGTCTCATTAATATAATTTAAAAACTCGAGATTTCATCCACTGGGCCATCCCATAAAATGAACATATCATCCAGAAAATGTGTGGGGGTGACAATACTTAAAATGCTTTGAATTCAGTAAATATTTTGTCTCCTAATGCAGCATAACTATATTTGCATATATGCCACCACAGGGGGAATCCATAGCCACCCCTCTTTTCTGCACATACAATTCTTTCTCAAATAAAATAAAATTATTAAATAACACTAGTTCCAACAATTGTACAAGCACATTTACTTGTAATCGTGGGACGTCTTTCTCTCTAAGAATATCCCAAAACCAATTTACACCCACATCATATGGGATAACAGAGCACAAATCTTTAATGTCAATTGTGATGCATACAAAATCTTCCTGGAAGGTAGTCCCATCAGTTTTATTTAAAAAAAAATCCCACAAATCTCTACATATTGTGGGTTCCCTCATCACCAAGTCTTTCAGCTTGAAATCAATAAATTTGGCTATTGGGTATATTATTGAAGCCCTCGCATCTACAATTGGATACATGGGTGGTTGAAAGACATTTTTATGCAATTTAGTAAGACCAAAAATTGCTGGTATTCTGGAAAAGGGTACATCCATATAATTCAATTCAGAAATAGAAATGCTCCCTTCTATAAATAAATCATGAAGTGCCCCTTTTATGGCCCTGTAAGCCCAATTTAACTGATTTAGGGAACTGTACTCATATGTCTCTGTAAAGATAATTTCCCTTATTTTTCCTTCATAAGCACTTTTATTCATAACTACAAGTCTGCCCCCTTTATTGGGCTTCATTATTCTAATGGAATTATTAGCACTTAACCTTTTCAGTTCCTCTCTTTCAAAAAAAGTCATATAATTTCTCATTCAGTTATCATCATAAATCTAGTTCACACAATTTCTCAAATAATTCAGTTGTAGCATGAAGTGGAGGATTATAGGTACTTGAAATGGCTAGGGGTTTAGTTGCCACTTTGACCTCACAAAATAATAATTTAAAATTCAACTTTCTCAAAAATAATTTAAGCTCTATCAGGACATTAGGTAAATGCATCTTTTTGTTTGGGACAAAAGTTATACCCTTTACAAATACATCACAACAGGTTCGATCAACAGCCACAGAGGAAACATTATATACATTAAAATCATTGTCACTATTCCCTACAACAGAGGGAGGTTTTAGAACCAATGATTCTTCCGGATTCTGGTGCATATGTTCTGCCACTGGCCGTGGTAATTGTGAATAGTGAGAATGATTTTAAAGTATACCATTTTTCTTCTGTGGCTGTTGATCAATGGTTTTGTTGAGAGGTTAAACTCTACACTCAAGACTATGCTATGGGCATTTGCAGACTAGTTTAAGTGGAAGTGGGACAAATATTTGGCTCACCTGTTGTTTGCTTACAAAGAGGTTCCCCAGAAATCCACAGGTTTTTCACCCTTTGTGTTGCTGTATGGGCGTAAGGTGAGGGAACCACTAGATTTGATTCGAGATGAGTGGGAGGATGAGTGTGAATCCCACAAGGAGTCTGTTGTGGCATATGTCCTAAACCTCAGGACAAGGCTCAGGGAACTCATTGGCTTCACCCAGGAGAACATGGCAGAAGCCCAACAGCAGAAAAGGTCTGGTATGACAGGAATGCTCGAGCTAGAGAGTATGCTGTAGGGCAGCAGGTAATGGTTCTCATTCCTGTCAGACACAACAAACTGCAGGTTGCTTGGGAAGGACCCTACAAAATGGAAAGGAAGGTCAGTGATGTTAATTACATGGTAGAACTGCTAGGCAGGAGGCAGGGGCACAAACTGTACCATGTTAACATGAAACCTTACCATGATAGGGAGGCCCTTGTGCTCAGTATTGGTAACAGGAGGCAGGAGGAGTCTGAGGGGAATCTATGGCTAAAGAGAGCCAGCCAGGAAAATCACAGATTACTGTGGTGGAGCCTAGGGTTACAGGCGTATGACGGGACAGTGCAGCATGTTACTGGGGTCAGCAATTCCAAGGCAGCTGGAATCTCAAGACAGCGAATGGGGTAAGGTATTCCTAAATAGGCTCAATCCTCTAAATAATGTTTCTCAAGGGGCACTTGAAAAACTAGCTTGAGTTTTTGTGGGGCGGGGGTGTGACAAACCAAATGCTGCCAGCCCAGCTAGCTGGAATTTTGTAAATAATCATATATCATTTGTGAATATTAATATGATCCATAGGCTTGTCTTACAAATGTAAGAGAACTATATGATATGTGTATATTAAACTACTGGTGCAGAAGTGTGTGTTAAACTGTATAACCACAGTGTACACTACTGGAAAAGAACAGGGTTAACTTGCAAACTTTAAGAAAATAAGTCAATTGTTTT
The DNA here is from genome assembly GCF_019279795.1 of Protopterus annectens. NCBI lineage: Eukaryota > Metazoa > Chordata > Ceratodontiformes > Protopteridae > Protopterus > Protopterus annectens. The sequence continues at coordinate 479,136,210 of NC_056726.1, read as the reverse complement.
ATGATTGTGTTTATCTCCCAGCTTCACTGAAGGAGACAGGATGTCTACAGCTAGAGGTTTCTTTCTATTGTCTTGAAATGAAATAATTACTAGGTCTGGAATGTATGGTGTTTTATTGCTTTGTGAATTCCTAGCAGCTGCACATCTGAGAGAAAAGTATTTTTCATAGAGAAATGTTAAATTCTGTTGGTAGCTGTTAGCCTGGGAACTGAAAGCAGGTGACAAATAGTGATGTCATCCAGCTGACCCAGCAGTAATGTTTTGATATTAATTTAAAAACTATCTCAGAGAGTGAGTCTGTGCATTTGTATCTTGTTTTGGATCTAGAAACATCCATTCAGCACTTCTCATCTGCATTTGCCTTACTCTGTAAGTAAATTATTTAGGGCAGAGTATCTTTTACCTATAGATAGGAATATAGTAAAGATTGGTTTATTTGAGACTGTACTACAATTTTGTTTTAAAATATTTTCTGTGATTCTGAACTCTGTAGTCACTGTGTTGAGTTATTGAATATTGTCTTGTCATTGTATTATTTATTAAATATATTTAAACCTTTTAATTGTGGCTCATTTGTTTAGAGATATTTAAGCTCTTAGCATACTTGCATATGTATTTGGTGACACTGTACAGGCCACTCCTAAACAGCCTTCAAGTCTTCGTCACACTTACCATTTGGATAATAGTAACATTACACAGGGCTTTAAAGTAGCTGATAAGAGGTTCTGGTGGAAGTGCTAACTACTTTATGGTCTGGGCAGAAGGGGGCATAGCTAGTAAACCTGTGCCAGCCTTTCCCAGGTGTGTGTTTGTGTATAAATCAAATCTCAAAGTGTGTGTGTGTAATGCTTCAGCTACTTGGGCAGGGACAAGAAGCACTGGTTGGACAGAGATTGCTGGGAGGACCTGGCTTGGAACCCTGGCTAAGGACTCATCTCTATAGCTGTGCCAGTGGGGAGTCTTATTGGGGATCTGGAGAAAGAGGGAGAAACCACGCCCAGACTGACTGTAATCTCTGTGTGCTCTTAAAGGAAATTGTACTTTACTGTGTGTGTACTTGTCATCCTCCCAATGTGCACATTCCTCACTGTGCTGGTGGTGAGGATTGAGGCTCCTTAATTACTGGGCCAGTGCAGGGGCATCACAAAGCTATATATTAAGTAATCAGTCTGATGAGAGCTGAGTAAAGCAGAATGATTACAGCCTTGGAAATGGACATCATACCTTTACATATAAGCTGTGTGATGAAGAAAGACTTCCTTACAATAGTGGAAAAGTAGTAGTCAAAGGACAGTTGATTGTCAGCACAAGTTCCCACATATGGAATCAACTTTCAGGGGTGTGCTGTCAATGCACTGCTATAACATATTCCAGATGCTGGTAGAAGGTCTTCCTTTTCTTGAGCCAAGAATCAGGCAGTCATCCAAGTGGTTGGATAGATTTGAATTCCTTGAAGCCTGAAGTAATGGCTATCACTGGAGCCATTGAGACCTTTGTGAATACTCTGGGGGCGCGTAGTAGATAAGCCAAAGGAGCAATGCCAGAGAACCGATAACATGGAATTTCCAGCTCGAAACGCATGAATACTTTCCTGCAAGCTTAGCTCTTATAGGCACATGAAGGTAAGCTTCCTTGAGATCTGAAAGTTACCATCCAGTGAGATCTACTTGCCCAGGTAGAGTGTAAAAGCTGACTGTAACGCACAACATCTTGAACTTCTGGGAATGTCCAAAAGCGTGTTGAGGAAAGATAAATCCAAAATTGGTCTCCTTAATGTTCACACTACTTTGGTACAAGGAACAGGCGTGCAGAATAAATCCTAGGCCCTTTCACGAAAGTACAGGGACTGGGCTGAATGGCCCATCTGAAGCGCAATCTGAGAAACTTGTTTGAGCCTCTTGTCTCGGTTGAGTATTAGAGGAAACGCTCTGGCATGCCTTTTTGGAAAGGGGCATTGTAAGGAAATAAAATCTGTAATCAAAGTGGTGAACAGATATCCAAACACCCATTTAATCTTGAGTAATTAAATCCCAGCACTTTTCTTTGAAAAGAGACAGTCTGCTCCTCCCAAAGGAGCTGCCAGGCGGAATCTGCCCAGCTGAAAAGACAGGCTCATTGGGTCTGTTTATTTAAAGGACTGACCCCTGCCACATCTTGTAGAAGTCTGAGCAGGTGAACTCCTGTTCACAGGCCTAAAGAACCTTGAAGCCCTGCTTCCCTACCACGCATTCTTAGACCTACCCCTAGACTCAGGGAATCACAAGCAGGATATGTCCAACTTTAAGCAGTGCCAATTTCTACCAAACTTTGGTGGCTGCACCTGCAAAAAATCTTTAACCAGTTTGCATAGACTGAAAAGCTTTGTCCTCCATTTTCTTTAAAACTGCTTCCTGACAGGCGATCCAAAACAACACATCAGACTGTAAAGCGGAGCATCCAAAATCCTTGTCTTCTTTAACATGTTTGAAGCAAATTCTGATCCTTCAACCAGGCATGCTCATGCGTTAGGAACAGAACTACAGTAGCAGCCATCTCTTTGAGGAGGCCTGTACAGCTATCAAAACCACATTGCAAAGAATCGCTTACCCACTTCTGTTTCGTGACACATGAAACCAAATCCAGTTAAACTCTTTACACTCAGCCACCTTCCGCCAAAGAATCCACCTTAGAATTTCAATTTTGTGAAAGGAGATACCCTGATATTTTAGCATGTGAAATCTGACAATTCAAATGCTCTCATGCCGCATAGAGTGGAAGAAGTATACACTTTCTTTCCCCACCTATCCAAAGCCCTTGCCTCTTTATCAGTGGGAGACAGGCTTTTTAACCACCAGAAGCCTTAACACCTTTAGTGCCCTTGAGGAAATTGTTTCTGGGTTAAGCCCTAGGACTCTTAAACAACATCATTATGAGCTTCGGGCAACCCTTGTTAATACGCCTATCAGGCTTAACAGGAGCAGGAGGCAAAGAGTCCGCAGGGGTTCTAGGGAAGCCTCTGCAAAAACATCTTTCCACCACATTCAAATACAGGAGGGAATAGCTAAAGGCCTATGCTGGGGTAAAAACAGAAATTCCTCAAGCCTTTTCACTGAATCATGAGTAATCCTAGCCTCTTCCCATTGCAAAGAGTGCTCCCATCATGGAGATGCAGAGTCTCCTTGAAAATGAGAAATCCTCAGTATGAGAAGCTGTGGAGTGGAATCATCCACATCCTAATCAGGAATATGTAGGATACTCCTGCATCTTCCACAGAAAGATTCTCAGAAGCCATCGAACACCGTTCAAAACTATCAAACTCCGGTTCCACCTAGGCTCCTTATCAGGCGGGGGCGCGAGACATTTCAATCATAGTAATCAAATCTTCTGCCATTTAAGCATGCTTGTTTCTTGTTTACAGAACCGAAATGCTAGTGGAGAAGCCCCACTGAAGCTGGAATCCAGGCCCCTACCCCTCAAACATGCTTTGGCAACAGAAGGAGGAAGGCTCAGCTAGCAACCAACATGGGAAGGAGAGGAAGAACAGTCACCTGAGTAGGCCCCGTTCAGCCTGGCCTGCTACCTCCACCAAGAAGGCATATCCTGTAATAGTAAAGTTTCGTCTGGACTCCATGAACCCTGGCAAAACCTCCTGGCTCCACTGAGCCTTCTAAAGAACCGGCGTCACCAGGACTGTCGCGTAATTCATCAACCCTAGGCTTCACTGTTTTGTCCCTTTTAGCTTCTTGAGGAGGCGTAAGCGCCGGAGCATCCTACCGCATTTTATAGTAATCAGGCAGCGGCTTCCTGGAACACTTTAACCTGGTCAGCGTCTACCTCTTAATAGTGTTTGTTAAACCCTAGCACGAAGAGCGGCAACCAACAACGCCGCAAGCTCATGGACTCCTAAATGTTGTATACACAAGGGTAAGCGGTAATCCCTCATGGGTGTTTATCTGTTTCACAAGAAATACAGTTATTCACTTTTTTCTGACATCCGGTGAAATAGCTGAGGCAAGAAAAACCAAAATGGTCCCCTAGCGGGCACTTAGCCAACTCTGTTTCCGGGTCTGCAAACTCCGCCACTTGAAGTATTTCAGAACGCCCATGTACCCGCACTATAAAACTGCTTCCTGCATCGGACCATGCAGCCAGCGGGCCCCAGGGAGACTGAGGCATATGGCGCCGGGTCATGCGCGGTGGTACCCTGGCGTACGGCGTCAGTCTAATCAGCCTGACCGACGATCAGCCCATGCTACTCTGGTATCGGGCGACGGGCACGGGCCTTGGACTATACCCAATAGTCAAGGGACTGCACGCTGGCTGGAGAGGGCGAAGCACATCTATGTTTGTATATATGCCTGCACCACAGGGGTAAATCCATAGCGCACTCTTTTCTGCACAATTCTTTCGTCAAAATAAAATAAAATTATTAAATAACACTAGTTCCAACAATTGACACAAGCACATTTACTTGTAATGGGTGGGACGCTATCTTTTCTCTAAGAATATCCCCAAAACCACCTGTTACACCCACATCATATGGGGATAACAGATACAAATCTTAGGAATGTCGAATCAGATAATGCACTACAAAATCTTTGCCTGGAAGGTAGTCCCATCAGTTTTATTTGCAATCACAAATCTCACCACCATTGCTTGGTTCCCTCATCACCAAGTTCTTTCAGCTTGAAATCAATAAATTATTATTGGGTATATTATTGAAGGCCAAATCCCTCGTGACGCACAATTGGCTATACATGGGTGGTTGAGTTGACATTTTTAAATTCAAATTGATGGACCAAAAAATTGCTGGTATTCCTGGAAAAGGGTACATCCATAGAATTCAGATTCAGAAATAGAAATACTCCTTCTATCATTAAATCATGAAGTGCCTTTGCGGCCCCAGTAAGCCCAATTCAACTGATTTGAGAACTGTACTGGTTGGCTGTCTCTGTGCAAAAGATAATTTCCCTTATTTTTCCTTCACTAAGCACTCTTTATTCATAACTTCCTGAAGAATCCCCACCTTCCCTATTGGGCTTCATTATTCTAATGGAATCTATTAGCACTTAACCTTTTCAGTTCCTCTCTTTCAAAAGTCATAATTTCTCATTAAGTTATCATCATAAATCTAGTTCACTACACTTCAAATAATTCAGTTGGTGCATGAAGTGAGGGATTTATAAACCATTGAACATTAGTTTAATACTTTGACCTCTACAAAAATAATAATGAATTTAACTGGTTGAAAATAATTTAAGCTCTATCAGGACATTAGGTAAACGCATCTTTGTTTGGGACAAAGTTACCCCTTACAAATACATCACAACAGGTCTGGACTAACAACACAGAGGAAAACATGATATATACCGACTAAAAGTATTGTCACTATTCCCTCTACAACAGAGGGAGGCTCTGAACCAATGATTACTTCCCGATTCTGGTGCATATGTTCTGCTTACTGGCCGTATGGGTGTAATTGTAATAGTGAGAATGATTTCTCAAGACACCATTTTCTTCTGTATTCTGTTGGATCAATGGTTTCTGTTGAGAGGTTAAAATCAAGCACTCCAAGACTACACTATGGGCATTTGCAGACTAGTTTAAGTGGAAGTGGGACAAATATTTGGCTCTTGCCTGTTGCTTTGCTTGGTTAAAGAGGTTCCCCAGAACCACAGGTAGTTTCACCCTTTCTGTGTTGCCTGTGTGGGGCGTGGCTGCAAGCATGAGTGGGAATCCACTAGATTTCCCGGATCTCGAGATGAGGTGGGGAGGATGAGTGTGGAGATCCACAAGGCTATATCTGTTGTGGCACTGTGGTCCCAAACCTTCAGGACAAGTGCTCCAGGGGAACCTCATTGGCTAACTACCCAGGAGGAACTTATGGCAGAAGCCCAACAACAGTTATAGTATATTCTGTATGGCAACAGGCAGGAAATGCCTCGAGCTAGAGGAGACTATGCTGTAGGGCAGCAGGTACTGGTTCTCATTCCATACTGTCAGACACCAACAAACTGCAGGTTGCTTGGGAAGGACCCTACAAAATGGAAAAGGAAGGTCAGTGATGTTAATTAGATGAGTAGAACTGCTAGAGCAGGAGGCGAGGGCACAAACTGTACCCATGTTAACATGAGCATGCTTACGCCATGATAGGGAGGCCCTTGTAGCTCAGGCATTGGTAATTAACAGGAGGGGCAGGAGGAGTCTGAGGAACTCTATGACACAAGAGGAGCCTGAAGCCAGGAAAATCACCAGATTACTGTGGTGGAGCCCTAGGGTTACAGGCGTATGACGGGACAGTGGTAGCATGTTACCTGGGGTCCAGCAATTTGCCAAGCAGCTGGAATCTCAAGACAGCTGAAGTAATGAGGGGTAAAGGTATTTAAATGGCTCAATCACTCTAAATAATGTTTCTCAAGGGGCACTTGAAAAACTCAGCGCTTGAAGTTTGTAGGGGCAGAGGTGTGACAAACCAAATGCCAGCCAATGCTTAGCTGGAATTTTAAATAAATAATCACTTATATCATTTGTGAATATTAATATGATCCATAAGAACTTCATATCTTACAAACAAGGAGAACTATACAATGATAATGTGTATATTCAAACTACTGGTGCAGAAGTGTGTGTTAAACTGTATATAAATCCACAGGTGTATACTACTGAGAAAGAACAGGGTTAACTCTACGCAAACTTTTAAGAAAATAAGTCAATTGTTTTTATGATTGTAAGTTTTTATCTCCCAGCTTCACTGGAAGGAGACAGGATGTCACTACAGCTAGGAGGTTTCTTTTCTATTGTCTTGAAATGCGAAATACTTACTAGGTCTGGAGACAAGTGCATGGCGTTTGTTGCTTTGCAATTCTAGCAGCTGCATCTTGAGAGAAAAGTATTTTCATAGGAGAACATGTTAAATTACTGTTGGCTGTTAGCCCTCAAGACTGAAAGCAGTGCTATGACAAATAGTGATGTCATCCAGGCTGACCCAGCAGTAATGTTTTGATATTAATTCCAAAAGCCTTATCTCAGAGAGTGAGTCCTGTGCATTTGTATCTTGTTTTGGATCTAGAAAACATCCATTCAGCACTTTTCTCATCTGCATTTGCTGCTTACTCTGTGTTAAGCCATTATTTAGGGCAGAGTATCTTGCACCTCCATAGATAGGGTCTATAGTAAAGATTGGTTTATTCTGAGACTGTACCACAATTTTGTTTTAAATAACATTTCCTATGTGATTCTGGAACTCTGTATGAATCACTATGAAGAGTTATTGAATATTGTCTTGTCATTTATTATTTATTAAATATATTTAAAACCTTTTAATTGTGGCTCATTTTGTTTTTAGAGGATATTTAAGCTCTTAGTATACTTTGCACATGTGTATTTGGTGACACTGTACAGGCGCACTCCTAAAACAGCCTTCAGGAGTCTTCGGTCACACTTACCATTTGGATAATAGGTACTCCATTACACAGGGCTTTAAAGTAGCTGGAGTAAGGAGGTTCTGGGTGGAGAGTGTTAACTCGCACTCTTTGAGGGTCTGGGCAGAGAGGGGTATAGCTAGTAAACCTGCTGTGCTTTCCCAGGTGTGTGTTTGTGTAAGCAAATCAAATCTCAAAGTGTGGTGGTTATGCGTTTCAGCTACTCAGGGCAGGGACAAGAAGCACTGGCTGGACAGAGATTGCTGGGAGGACCTGGCTTGGAGACCACTATTTAAGACCTCCATCTCTATAGCACGCCTGCCAGTGGGGAGGTCTTGTTGGGGATCACGGAGAAGAGGTGAGAAACCACAGCCCAAGACTGACTGGTAATCTCTGGGGTGCTCTTAAAGGAAATTGTAGCTACACTGTGTGTGTGTACTTGCTCATCCTCCCAATGTGCACATTTCTCACTGTGCTGGTGGTGAGGGATTGGTGTCTCCCTTAATTGGAGCCAGTGCAGGGCATCACAAGCTAAGCTATATTAAGTAATCAGTCAGTGATGAGTATTGAGTAAAGCAACAGAATGATTACAGCCCCCTTGGAAATGAGACATCATGAACCTTTACATATAAACTGTGTGCATGGAAGAAAGACTTCCTTACAAGTGAAAGTTAGTAGTCAAAGGACAGTTGATTGTCAGCACAACCGGCGATCTTCTGCCACATGGAATCAACTTTCAGGGTGTTACTGTCAATGTGATAAGTTGAAGAGAAGTGCATGCTATGACAAAGGATATTATTATATTGCTGCTTGGAATTCAGTTTTAGTCCATGGTTTCTTTCACTAGCTATTTGTTTTTAGGGAAAAAGACTTCCCTGGAGGAATCTTCATGGTCCTCCAAAGTGGTCCCTCCAAAGAGTTTATGATGTCACCATAGGGTTTCACAACTGTTTATGCAAACACAGGGTCAGATGCCTCAAACCCCAATGTTTGCTTCGAACCTCCAAGAAGTAAATGTCAAGAGGAGTGACCCCAAGGACTCGGAAGCCTGGGGTATACCACTGCATGACCATGATTCATGGCTCTTTACAGGTTGCTGCATAACCTGATTGTCTTGCTTGCTTGCTGTGTGCATGGCTTGGCACCAGGTGATCACCACTGCACCGTCCTGACTAACAATGGCACTGGCCATTGCTACAATCACCCATTTCAGGCCTGAGAAGACAAAGGGCACACTGGCATACTGCGGCCAGATCGACTACAGATATCTGAGGTATGACAGAAGGAGCACTGCTGGTATTGCACAGATCACCATTTAGGCCCAAGCATGACTAATGAGCACCGTATTGCATTGCACAGATCATTTTATCAAAGCCTGAAGTAATGACTACCGAGATACCTGCATGGCATTGCACAAACTCAATACTGAGACCTGAACACTACTGGTGGTGGGCGCATCAAAAGTACTGTATGCATTTACATTAAAATAGAACAACTTAAGACGCAACAGGATCGCCATCAAGAAAAGCCTGAGGATGACCTATCGGTTAACTGTACTGGCCATTGCACAAATCCCTACTTGTAGGCCTGAGCATGATTATCGTGAAGTGCTGGCACTGCATAGGATCACCATCGGGGAGGCCCAAGCATGACTAATGAGCACTACTATGGCACGGCCAGATCATTATCAAGGTGTCAATGAGATATGACTAGTGAGATACTGTATGGCATTGCACAGATCCTGCACTGAGGGCCCATGAGCATGACTAATGAGAACTACTGGCATGTTCTAAGCTCCCTAAAGGGCCTGAATATGACTAATGACACATCTGGCATTACATAGATCACCAACAAGACCTGAGCATTGACTAATGGCACTGCTGGCATTGCACAGATCACCAACAAAGGCCTGAAGTGTGACTAACAAGCACTGCATGGCATTGCAACTGGAAATCACCATTCCAGACCTGAGCATAATTGGCCAATGAGCACTTACCTCATAGGTACAGTACTGAGATCATGCCATTGAGAACCGATTGAAGGAGCATCTTCACTGTTCACACATTCTTAGTTTAAAAGGAAAATGACATCACAGGTCTGTTATCAGGCTTAATAACGCGGCGAAGGCTAATGGGTATATTGGGAAAGGAAATAACGATGACAGATGGTGTAGAGTATGTTGAAGATTTGATCTACCTAGTTGGTGTGATTAAACAAAACGGCATTAGGTAAATCTTCAATATATCTATATTCCATGTAGAAAGTCAATGTGCTGTTATATTAAATGACATTATTTAAGAAAAAATACTTTTACTCTTCTTAAATAATAACCATGCGCCCTGCTTGATGGATAACGACATTGTTCTTCCGCTGGTTGTAGGTATACTGCTTCTTTATTTTGATGTATGGCTAACATGCGTATGGGATTTGTATTCCATGCATACCAGTAGCCATCAATGCTTTCGAAACAGAAAGCAATGGAAAAGAAAGTTCTCACATTACATGGTACTTTCTCTCTCTCTTTTATTTTCTTTTAATTGTAAAAAAAAAAAAAAAAAGGTTTGGGGCACTTTATAATTAATAGGAAAAAAGTCTGGAGACGGACGCTGACCTTTTCCTGTTATATATTGTGATTCTAATAAGTTCGTAATAGGCATGCTGGTTGGGCTAGAGGCCCAATTCAGCGTGCAAGTTTTTGAATAGTAATAGGGAAAAGAGTCATTGTAACAATTACAGATATTACAACTTAATGGCTACCTGAAACGTTAAGAGAGAGACACCATGTTTGTCACTATATCTAAGGTATTACCAATCTTAGCTGGGTTTTCTTCCCAAATTGCTTTGAATAACACTAGTAAATAAATATTTTGGGCATCTTTATTTGATTGTTGAGGGAATTAACACAGTCATTGTTCCCAAAGATAATTAAATTCCCAAGAAGGAGTGCTTTTTCAGTGATTTTACATATTAGAAAGTTTCAATTCAGAAACCTCATACTTCTAACAGGGAACAAGAGGTGGTTCCCAGTTTTGTGTAATATTACATACATGATATTAATTGCCATAGGCTAGCAGTTTTGGTACTGAAATCATTTTCACTGTGTTTGACTATTAGAGTATCCTTTTATGAATATTTTGAGGCCACTGCCAGCATTTCATCCCATGGTATTAAGTCTAAAAAATGGAAGGCTAGAATAACCCTGAAACTTGTGACCAAATATTCACTGTCTTTAAACCAGGGGTTGCAGAAAGGTTACCTCCAAAACAGTAAGAGTTTTACTGCCTGCTCGCGTAACCATTTTCCCAATTCAGAGACAGCCTGTCCCACTGTTGTGTATCACAAAGAGTTGCACTCAGCTGATGCAGTGGGCTGCCTCTGCAGCCTTCTGCAAATGCTAATGAAGGCCTTCTGAGGGAACCTAACTATGCAAATTCAGCCATATGCTGTCCAACAGGAACATGTCTGTGATAAGGCATCTGAATCACCCAAGTCCGAGTAGGGCTCAACTTTACCAGACCTGTTAACAAACATAACCAAAGTTCACATTCATTCATTACTTTCAGTGTGACAGCAGGATGACCATTTGTGTAGTAATTGCCACACACCGGCAGTTTTGGATTCAGTTATCCATCACCTCTAATAATAGAGATTTCCACATTATAGAGATTAAGCAACATAGAGTTTAAATGGACAGTAATAGGTGAGGGTGTTGTATATGTAACTAATAGCATGGCCGCATATGTGTGTATACTAAGAAAGATAGAGTGGTATTAGGTGAGTATATATGCGTGTGTGTGTGTGTGAAGTGTGTGTGTGTGTGTCTGTGTGTGTGTGTGTGTGTGTGTGTGTGTGTGTGTGTGTGTGTTTCAATAATAGTGTGGCCATGTGTGTGTGTGTGTGTGTGTGTGTGCCTGTGTTTCTGTGTGTATGTGAGTGTGTGCAGGAAGTGATGCAGGAAAGTGGCTTATAAGGTAGACTGAGGTGTCTGTCTGGGTGTCAGGGATTGGATTAGGTAATATGTGAGAGAGGAAGGCTTGTGTGTCTTTATGTATGTGTTTGTGCAGTGTGTGTGTGTGTGTGTGTGTGTGTGTGTGTGTGTGTGTGTGTGTGTGCAGCATGTGTGTGGATGTGGGTGTGTCAGCACCTCTACATTCCCCCTGGACTGATGTTGAGCAAATCCTGCAAAATTAAGATACTTAACTTTCAAGAGATACCTAAAAGTGAACCAGGACAACACTTTTTGCAGCACAAAAGATCATTGAGAGAGTTGAACACTAGGACACCAGGAAGTAGTGAGTGTAGCTAGGGAATTGGGGCAAGACAAGGCATGCCTTGGAATTTACTGCAAAGTGTGTTGGGGGGGGCACTGACCAGCCAATTTCAATTTTCTCTTTAATGCAATATTGGCTTTAAAAAACTGGGATTGTATCATTTGTGGTCAAGGCCAACCTGGAGAGCTATAAAACATCCTGACTGTGGTCTAAACTGTACAGCAACTGCTTGCCAATATTGGGTTAGGGTAGTTTGCTAAGAAGTTTAATGTGTAAAAAAAATAATTGACTTTAATCCAAAACCCTGAACACTGAGCACAGAGCAGGGTATAAACTGTAATAATTATTTACTACATTTGCAAGAATTTTTAAAAAATATATATTTTTTTAACTAAAACATGCACCACAGCACACTCTTTGGAGGTGGGGAATAAATTATAACAACAGTTTGCTTTCTGTGCTTGAAAAAGAACAATTTTTTTTAACTAAAAACAGTACAGGTAGGGTATAAACTTCAACAACTGTTTTGGCTACAGTTTGTATGAAAGCGTTAGCTGCACGGATTTAAAAGAAGAATACATTTTTGCTCTTTAATAAAAGCGTGTTGAAGTTTGAGGGGTTAGGGTGGGGCAGCAGCCGGTAATCTGGCCTGGATGGCTGGCAAGGCATGTTGTGCACATCATATCAGCTAGTAGAATGAATGTCCGTTTCTTTTGCTCTTTAGTGGAAGAGCTTGGAGGATGTACATAGCTTAACTGCAATAAGCAGATTGCTTAGCAATGTGAAGCGGTCCTCTGGGAACTAGTACCTGAGATACCAAAGGGAAACATTTTATGTCATTAAAAAAATAATGTAAAGGGAATGAGCCAGTTTAGGCTACTACTCTTGACATGAATGCCAGTTTGTCAAGTCAAAGCTTTACAACTCCTCAATATTAAATGAGGGACAGTTTGTCTGGGGAGCTTGTTAAACTGTAAGAAATTGTGAAAATCTAATGTCTGACATTAACTGGACTGGGAAAAAGGTTCATGAGCTATAAGTGACAGGGCTATACATCAAGGGCAACATCTGGATCAATTTGTAAACTCTGGAACAGGTTGAGAGGCATGGGGATGTTCTGTGTTGGGGAGCACCATACTTATACACAGCCATGCCAAGGCTTCAAGAACAAATCTGTATTATTGGGTAAACCAGGGGGGGCGGGAAAAAGGAAAGTTCCTAAAGGGGGGGAATTTTTCCTTAAATTTGGCTAAAGAGAGCCAGCCAGGAAAATCACAGATTACTGTGGTGGAGCCTAGGGTTACAGGCGTATGACGGGACAGTGCAGCATGTTACTGGGGTCAGCAATTCCAAGGCAGCTGGAATCTCAAGACAGCGAATGGGGTAAGGTATTCCTAAATAGGCTCAATCCTCTAAATAATGTTTCTCAAGGGGCACTTGAAAAACTAGCTTGAGTTTTTGTGGGGCGGGGGTGTGACAAACCAAATGCTGCCAGCCCAGCTAGCTGGAATTTTGTAAATAATCATATATCATTTGTGAATATTAATATGATCCATAGGCTTGTCTTACAAATGTAAGAGAACTATATGATATGTGTATATTAAACTACTGGTGCAGAAGTGTGTGTTAAACTGTATATAACCACAGTGTACACTACTGGAAAAGAACAGGGTTAACTTGCAAACTTTAAGAAAATAAGTCAATTGTTTTATGATTGTGTTTATCTCCCAGCTTCACTGAAGGAGACAGGATGTCTACAGCTAGAGGTTTCTTTCTATTGTCTTGAAATGAAATAATTACTAGGTCTGGAATGTATGGCGTTTTATTGCTTTGTGAATTCCTAGCAGCTGCACATCTGAGAGAAAAGTATTTTTCATAGAGAAATGTTAAATTCTGTTGGTAGCTGTTAGCCTGGGAACTGAAAGCAGGTGACAAATAGTGATGTCATCCAGCTGACCCAGCAGTAATGTTTTGATATTAATTTAAAACTATCTCAGAGAGTGAGTCTGTGCATTTGTATCTTGTTTTGGATCTAGAAACATCCATTCAGCACTTCTCATCTGCATTTGCCTTACTCTGTAAGTAAATTATTTAGGGCAGAGTATCTTTTACCTATAGATAGGAATATAGTAAAGATTGGTTTATTTGAGACTGTACTACAATTTTGTTTTAAAATATTTCCTGTGATTCTGAACTCTGTAGTCACTGTGTTGAGTTATTGAATATTGTCTTGTCATTGTATTATTTATTAAATATATTTAAACCTTTTAATTGTGGCTCATTTGTTTAGAGATATTTAAGCTCTTAGCATACTTGCATATGTATTTGGTGACACTGTACAGGCCACTCCTAAACAGCCTTCAAGTCTTCGTCACACTTACCATTTGGATAATAGTAACATTACACAGGGCTTTAAAGTAGCTGATAAGAGGTTCTGGTGGAAGTGCTAACTACTTTATGGTCTGGGCAGAAGGGGGCATAGCTAGTAAACCTGTGCCAGCCTTTCCCAGGTGTGTGTTTGTGTATAAATCAAATCTCAAAGTGTGTGTGTACGTTTCAGCTACTTGGGCAGGGACAAGAAGCACTGGTTGGACAGAGATTGCTGGGAGGACCTGGCTTGGAACCCTGGCTAAGGACTCATCTCTATAGCTGTGCCAGTGGGGAGTCTTATTGGGGATCTGGAGAAAGAGGGAGAAACCACGCCCAGACTGACTGTAATCTCTGTGTGCTCTTAAAGGAAATTGTACTTTACTGTGTGTGTACTTGTCATCCTCCCAATGTGCACATTCCTCACTGTGCTGGTGGTGAGGATTGAGGCTCCTTAATTACTGGGCCAGTGCAGGGGCATCACAAAGCTATATATTAAGTAATCAGTCTGATGAGAGCTGAGTAAAGCAGAATGATTACAGCCTTGGAAATGGACATCATACCTTTACATATAAGCTGTGTGATGAAGAAAGACTTCCTTACAATAGTGGAAAAGTAGTAGTCAAAGGACAGTTGATTGTCAGCACAAGTTCCCACATATGGAATCAACTTTCAGGGGTGTGCTGTCAATGTGATAGTTAAAGAGGAAGGCATGCCTGCCAAAGGATATTATTATATATTTCTTGGAATTCAGTTTTAGTCCATGGTTTTGCACTAGCTATTTGTTTGGGAAAAGACTTCTTGGAGGCTCTTCGTGTCCTCCAAAGAGTGTCCTCCAAAGAGTTTATGATGTCACCAAGTTTACAACTGTTTGCAAACTTGGTCAGATGTAAACCCTTAATGTTTGCTTTGAACTCCAAGAAGTAAATGTCAAAGAGGAGTGACCCAAGGACTGAAGCCTGGGGTATACCACTAATGACATGATTCATGGCTCTTTAAGGTTGCTGCATAACTTGACTGTCTTGCTGCTGCTGTGTGCATGGCTTTGCACAGATCACCACTGCATCCTGACTAACAAGCACTGCTGGCATTGCACAGATCACCATTCAGGCCTGAGTATGACAAAGGAGCACTGCTGGCATTGCACAGATCACTACTGAGGCCTGAGTATGACAAAGGAGCACTGCTGGTATTGCACAGATCACCATTTAGGCCTAAGCATGACTAATGAGCACTGCATTGCATTGCACAGATCATTTATCAAGGCCTGAGTATGACTAGGGAGCTCTGCATGGCATTGCACAAATCAATACTGAGACCTGAACACGACTAAAAAGTACTGTATGCATTACATGCATCAGAACAACTACATGCAACAGATCGCCATCAAGGCCTGAGGATGACTATCAAGCACTGCATGGCATTGCACAAATCCCCATTTAGGCCTGAGCATGATTAATGGGAAGTGCTGGCATTGCATAGATCACCATCGAGGCCTAAGCATGACTAATGAGCACTACATGGCATTGCACAGATCATTATCAAGGTGTGAGTATGACTAGGGAGTACTGCATGGCATTGCACAGATCACAATTGAGGCCTGAGCATGACTAATGAGAACTACTGGCATTGCAAAGCTCCCCATAAAGGCCTGAATATGACTAATGACACATCTGGCATTACATAGATCACCAACAAGACCTGAGCATGACTAATGGCACTGCTGGCATTGCACAGATCACCAACAAGGCCTGAGTGTGACTAACAAGCACTGCATGGCATTGCACAAATCACCATTGAGACCTGAGCATAATTAATGAGCACTACAGGTACAGTACAGATCACCATTGAGAACTGACTAAGGAGCACTTCATGACATTGCACATTCTTAGTTTAAAGAAAATGACATCACAGTCTGTTAATAAAGCAATAACTGACGACGTAGTGTGGTATATTAAAGAAATAACCGATGACGTGGTGTGGTATATTGAAGATTTACCCACGGTTGGTGTGATTAAACAAAGGCAACCGTGGGTAAATCTTCAATATATCATAACCATGAAGTCAGTTATTGCTATTATACAATGACATTATTTAAGAAAAAAAATACTTACTCTTCTTAAATAATATCTTTGTATAACGGTGGATTACTGTTCTTCCGCTGGTTGTGGTATACTGCTTCTTTATTTTGATGTACTGCACATGCGTATGGGACTTGCATTCCCATGCATACCCAGTACATCAATGCTTTGAAACAGAAGCAATGGAGAAAAGAAAGTCTTCGTTGCTATGTTTTCTCTCTCTCTCTTTTTATTTCTTTTTAATTGTAAAAAAAAAAAAAAAAAAAAAAAAAAAGGTTTTGGGGCACTTTATACCAATGGAAAAAAGTCTGGGCGACCAGACCTTTTTCCGTTGGTATACTGTGGGATTTACAACGGGCATGCTGGTTGGGCTGGGCCAATTAGCGTGCAAGTTTTTGAATAGTAATAGGGAGTCATTGTATAATTACAGATATTACAACAATGGCTACAGAGCAGAGAGATACCCATGTTTGTCACTATATCTAAGGTATTACCAATCTTAGCTGGGTTTTCTTTCCAAATTGCTTTGAATAACATAGTAAATAAATATTTTGGGCA
Source organism: Protopterus annectens (assembly GCF_019279795.1). Taxonomy (NCBI): domain Eukaryota; kingdom Metazoa; phylum Chordata; order Ceratodontiformes; family Protopteridae; genus Protopterus; species Protopterus annectens. The sequence goes on along the minus strand of NC_056726.1, from coordinate 479,119,533 downwards.
TCTTTATTTGATGTTGAGGAATTAACACAGTCATTGTTTAGATAATTAAATTCCCAGAAGGAGTGCTTTTTCAGTGCTTTTACATATTAGAGTTTAATTCAGAAATCCTCATACTCTAACAGGGGCAGAGGTGGTTACCCTAGTTTTGTGTAATATTACATACTGATATTAATTATTATATTAGCAGTTTTTGGTACTGAATTATTTTCACTGTGTTTGACTATTAGGTATCCTTTTATGAATATTTGAGGCCACCACTTATCCCATTAAGTCTAAATGGAAGGCAGAATAACCCTGAAACTTATGACAAATATTTTTTATCTTTAAACCAGGGGGAAATGCAGAAAGGTTACTCCAAACAGTAAGAGTTTTACTGCTCACCGTAACCATTTCCAATTCAGAGACAGCCTGTCCCACTGTTGTATCACAAAGAGTTGCATCAGTGCAGTGGGCTGCCTCTGCAGCCTTCTGCAAATGCTAATGAGGCCTTCTGAGGGAACTAACTATGCAAATTAGCCATATGCTGTCCAACAGAAATGTCTGTGATAAGGCATCTGAATCACCCAAGTGAGTAAGATAGCTTTACCAGGCCTGTTAACAAACATAGCCAAAAGTTCACATTCATTCATTACTTTCAGTGTGTGAGATGGCATTTGTGGTAATTGCCACGTAATTTAGCAGTTTGGATTCATCCATCACCTTCATTGGCTGAGATTTCATTATAGTTAAGTAACATAGAGTTTCGTGGACAGGTAATGGTGAGGGGTGTGTACATATGTGCATGTGTATGGCCGCATATGTGTGTGTATACAGAAAGATGAGTGGTATTAGGTGAGCATATATGCGTGTGTGTGTGTGTGAGTGTGTGTGTGTGTGTGTGTGTGTGTGTGTGTGTGTGTGTGTGTGTGTGTGTGTGTGTGTGTGTGTGTGTGTGTGTGTGTGTGTGTGTGTGTGTGTGTGTGTGTGTGTGTGTATGTGAGTGTGTGCAGAAGTGTGCAGGTGTGTTTGAGTGAGACTGAGTGTCTGTCTGGGTGGCCACAGGATTTAGTTAGGTAATATGTGAGGGGAAGGCTTTGTGTGTGTGTGTATGTGTGTGTGTGTGTGTGTGTGTGTGTGTGTGTGTGTGTGTGTGTGTGTGTGTGAGTGTGCATGTGTGTGTGGATGTGGGTGTGTCATACCTCTACATTCCCCTAGACTGATGTTGAGCAAATCCTGCAAAATTAAGGAGCACTAACTACAAGGATACCTAAAAGTGAACGGAACAACACTTTTGCAGCACAAAAGATCCATTGAGAGAGTTGAACACTAGACACCAGGGAAGTAGTAGTGTAGCTAGGGTGGGGCAAGATGGGCAACTGCCTTGGGTGCAAAGTGTTGGGGGCATGACCAGCCAATTTCAATTTCTCTTTAATGCAATATTGGCTTTTAAAAACTGGGATTGCATTTGTGGTCAAACCTGAGAGCTATAGCATCCTGACTGTGGTCTAAACTGTAGCAACTGCTTGTAATATTGCAGCAAGTAGTTTGCTAAAGTTTAATAGTAAAAAAAAAATAATTTTAACTAAAACCTGAACAGTGAGCACAGGCAGGGTATAAACTGTAATAATTATTTACTACATTTGCTACAGTGCAAAAATATATATTTTTTTAACTAAAACATGCACCACAGCACTCTTTGGAGGTGGGGAATAAATTGTAACAACAGTTTGCTACGGCTTAAAAAGAACAATTTTTTTAACTAAAACAGTATAGGCAGGGTATAAACTTTAACAACTGTTTGCTACATTTGTAGCAAGTAGTTTGCTGCAGTTTAAAAGAAGAAGGAAACATTTTTTGTTTTTAATAAAACGTGTTGAAGGAGGGTTGGGGTGGGGCACAGAAATCTGGCCTGGATGGCTGGCAGAGCATGTTGTGCATCAGGACAGCTAGTAGAAGGAATGTCCGTTTTTTTGCTCTTTAGTGGAAGAGCTTGGAGGGGTGTACATTTAACTGCAATAAGCAGATTGCTTACAATGTAGCTTAGTCCTCTGGGCTAGCACTAGATACCAAGGAAACATTTTATGTCATTAAAAAAAATAATGTAAAGGGGAATGAAGTTTTGAAGCTTCTACTCTTGACATAGATACCAGCTTGTCAAGTCAAAGCTTTAATCCTCAATATTAAATGAGGACAGTTTGTCTGGGAGTTTGTTAAACTGTAAGAATTGTGAAAATCTAATGTCTGACATTAACTGACTTAAAAGGTTCATGAGCTATAAGTGACAGGGCATACATCAAGGGCAACATCTGGATCAATTTGTAAACTCTGGAACAGTTGAGAGGCATGGGGATGTCTGTGTTGGGGGGCACCATACTTATACACAGCCATGCCAAGGCTTCAAGACAAATCTGTATTATTAGGACCCACTTAAAAAGTTAATAAAGCAACAGGTCTAGCATCACAAGGCACTTTACAGGCAATAAGAATGAAACTCTAATATATGACATTTCTGATTCTTGATTTACAAGAATAGGGTCAAAAATAAGAAGATACATCAAGGATATTCTATCAACTTAGGGACAAATAAAAGGGATGTGTGTGTGTGTGTGTGTGTGTGTGTGTGTGTGTGTGTGTGTGTGTGTGTGTGTGTGTGTGTGTGTGTGTGTGTGTGTGTGTTTGTGTGTGTGAGCACTTTCAAGTAAAATATGCTTCTTCAGATCAAAAATCAAATGTAATCATACAATTTAAATACAAGTAAAATACGCAAATTAACCAGTGAAAGTCAACATTTCTAATCACATGACAACAGAAGATCTTAATACATAGTATATACAAAGTATCCAAAGTATCCAAGCTCACTTAATTTGATCACTTGATCTGAGATAAGGTTTCAGGGGAACTGTTTCATTAAGGCTAGCCCCTTTACTAACTTGTAATAAAACAATCCACCTTAACTCAGCTTGCTGTCCCCTGTTCTTAACAGCACCTAGCCTAAAATTATCCTGGATGACCAGTACAACCATAAAGGTAAATGAATGCCCTACACCACATAAATGTACGTGCTTTGCTAAAGCACTTCTTTCATCTAACTTCTTAATACAGTAAGCATACTCACGGATATGATCCCTAAGTAACTGATCCATTTTACCACCGTAAAACGATAAGCATGCATTACACGTAGCGAGATATACCAGCTGCCAACTCATACAATCTGCATGGACCTTAAAGTTATATACTTTACCTGTAGATGGATGGACAAATTCATTGGTACTATTAATATGTAAACAAAAATTGCAACCACATCTAAAAGTTCCTAAGCTTGCACGAACAATAGTCCCTTCAACTCTAGGTTGTAGGTTTTTATAACAGCATACATTTCAATGACTTTTGATTCTTATAATAGAATCTAGGTTTGGATTCAACAATATTTCTAATGCATTCATCAGCAGTCAAGATCGACCAATTCTTATCAAAGACTCTACAAATAAATTTAATATCAGAAGAATAAGACAGGGTAACACCCAAAAAGTCAGAAGTCCTCGTAATATTAACTTCTGACAAATGATTCAAATGGGCAGAGAAATAAGGTCTAGCTCTACCTTTTCTATTGATCTTTTCAGAACTCAAATTGCCATAAGGAGAGCAACCTCAAGAAAGTAGAGCTGAACTGAAGCCATTACTTGTCGCAACAAAATCTGCATAATTGCATTTCAACCCGGACAATCTTATGCCCTGTCCTTTAATAATATTACAATAAACATGAGCTGGGTGCATGCTTTTTCTATGCAAAAGGTTCTTCTTACAAGGCTTTTTAAAGGGACTTGGAAAAAAAAAACTGCCCATCTATCTCTCTAAAGTCACATCTAAGAAATCGATATTCCTAGGAGAAATATTCAAAGTAAAATGAAAAAAAAACTTGTGCATGAATTCATAAATCTTACAAATTCTGTTAGCTCATCTGACATGCCTCACCACAGAATGAATTCATCATCTACAAAGTGCTTAAAATATAAAATGGAATTACAAAAGCGATTATCCTTCAAAATATAGGACTCCTTCCAAAATGCCAAAACCATATTTGCATAGGTATTTGCACAATGGGTACCCACAACTACCCCAGATCTTTGCCAAATAATACTTGCCATTAAAAAGGAAAAACATTATTATACAATATGATCTTTAGAAACAAACAGAACAATGAATGGAAATGATTTGCACTTGTGGTAATTACAGGTGATAAAGAGACAAGCAAATTAGCCAATAATGAGTTTTTGCTAACATGTCTCAGAATCAAATTTTCTGCAGTCTCATTAACAGTCCCTTTTGGTTGCAGCTCTTATCACCTACAGTTGAGTTCTTTCTGAATCCCAGGGCAGTTTTCAGTAATGATGCAGACATAAACATCCTCTAAGCAGAAGAGATGATCAAAGTGACCCATTTTACTGTGTAAACTTACTGCACTTAGCAAAACAACCTTGAACAATTTGTGATCTGTTCAGCTCCTAACACACATCACTATTTAATATAATTCTTGATTAGAAAATGCCTGTGTTGTTGAATAAACTAACTTCAGTTGACCATAATTATTAATGCCGAATAACAAACTCAGGACAGGAGCATAACAACATATGAATAATGCTAGGCTTAAAGCCCACTCTCCTAAGAAATGCAAAATAAGATCTTGTTCATTTACAGGGACTCTGTTTAAATAATAAATAAGGGTGTCATAGAGCAAGGTGACCCTTTTTTCAAAGAAAGTTTACTTCCTTTTAACTTTCTTATACCCTTGTCAGATTCCTTCTCAACATACAGAACCAGTCTATTGTCTAAATTAAAATGTCAAGTTATCATAGCTTTCCTCCTTAACTGGAGGTACGAGTATTGTTTTTCTTTTCACTACTTCCATTTGCCATTTATCTAAAACACAAATCTCAAAAATCACACAGTAAACAGTTTTACTTAGAAAGTTACACAGGCAGTCAGACAAACAACAAATGAAGACATTAATAATATTAATAGATATCACGACCTGTCAATATTTGCAGATGGCCTACTAGCTAATTTAGCACATGACAACCATGTTCTTACATTGCTTATGTGACACAATTTATTTATTTCCTTTTTTAAACAGGAAAGTAGGCTGCCCATAGAACCGATTCAGCCATGACTTGGATCAGTTAGGCTGTAACATCATAATTAAACACATGCACATAATGTAGGTTGCAATAATAGTTTTATACATCGTTGTTTGTTTGGACACATGGACCAGAAGATAATGATGTTAACAAGATAGCTCGTGTTTTATTCAGTTCATCCTTAAGGGAACTGATTCAAGCAACGAAGGAATGTGCACCATTTGAGCAATAAATCATAAACAATAAGCAGAAAAGGTATCTTTATAAATAATTTCTTTGAATAGTTAAAGCAAACATTTCTTTAAAGCAGCAGGAACCAAATAGTTTCTAGGAAGTTCCAGATGCAGAAATAATTCAGCAACAGTCAAATGTTACAGAACCATTTTTAGACACAAGGGCAGAAACAAACCATAACTGGCTTTACTATGCACCAGGGAATTCATAAAACAATAGTTTACTTTCTTTAGTTTTAAACAACTAGTTCATAAATGGTACAAAAGTCTTGATGTAACTTCATGAAGGCTTTAAAAACAATCAAAGCAGTCTAGAAAAATAACAGTCTCACTTTGTAGGTTTTCTATTTCAATGTCTGGTCAGTAGAATTGCTCATCTGATTCCTGGTAACACACTCTGAGATACCCAGAATGCAGATCTTTAAGCAGAATCAACAGTCCCAGTTCTGGCAGAATGAAATGCATATATATTTTTATTTTCCCAAACTGTTTGTCACAACCTAGCTTAGAAGCTCAGTCTCCTGCCTCTCCTTTCTCAGCAGCCTTGATTTTAAGCACTTGCTGGCACTGTCTCCAGGGTTAAATAAAGGGAAACATTCCAATTCTATTGCAATGCAAATTAAAATGTCAAAAAACTTAGGGTTTATATACCTGCTGTTATGTGACAGCCCTTGTACCACATTCATTCACATCATTACAGACAAGAGAGCATAATCTAGTCTTTATATATATGTATATTTTTTTCCCTTTAAAAATAGCAGGATATATCAATTACAGCTTTAAATACATGGGTCTTCATGTCTAACTTTCTTGCAACTTTTTATATTCAGACTGCCAGATATCAAGTTGCATGCAATATTGTCAGTCAAAGCATCCCAAAGACCTGCAGCTACACACATGGCCACATTGGCAGTAAAATACTCTGTGTCTATACCAAACTATTGCCTTCTTTAAAAAAACATATAGATTGGGGAGATTTCAAGACTGTCCTCAAATAAATTAATAAATACCTTGTCTGGAACAGTAGTTTTTCTCTCTCCGAGATCCCTTTGTGCACATCTTAGCAGCACAGTTTGAAAGCGCGTTGTACTGAATAAAATTTAACCATATAGCAAATTGGAAAGGTATCTCCATTTGAGTAAAATAACCTGCACAAACATTCATACTGATGGATCTAAAAATTGGGACTATTGTTCTTCCAGAAACCAACATTTGAATTATAAAGAATTTGGTAAATAAAATGAATATATTCAAGACATCGCCTTGTATGAGCAATAGAAAGATTGCTTTAGTAATGTTCTTCTCATGTAGTACAATGGAAATTACTGATCTCCCTAGTAAACTTACTCCCTGCACTACACAAGGCCAACATTTACTGCAGGATTCAACAATCATCCTTTCACTATAATGGACATATCAGCTCAGAATTGCAGAATTAGTGAATGAGTCACTTAAAAAAGTAAAGGTTCCCTTCAAAAAACTGAATTTTATTTCTTCACAATGAAAAACTCTTTCTGAACAGATATGTTGCATTCCATTAAACTGTAGTTAGTGCTTCCAAATTAAGGTCCCCATTATCTAAATCATGTGTTTATAGATTCTAGTGTTTCAATATAAGCAAATAGAAAAATATTTAAAGCTCTACATCTGACAACTGACCTGTTCTGGCAAAAGTAACAGAGCAAAACTAAATGCACTTTTAGACCTTAGGTAACCTGATGCATGTCCACTAAAAGAAAAACAGTAAAAAAAAAAAAAAAAACAGATAAGTGAATCTGAAAATCTTCCTGTCAGGCTACAACTGTTTCTATCAAAACTATTTCCTTAACAGAACTGGACAGTAGCCAACATTAAGATCTCTGTCATGGTTCTAGCTTGACCTCTGGTCACTGTTGGGAGTTTACATGTTCTTGCTGTGTCCATGATGTTTTTCTCCAGCAACTCCAGTTTCCTCTCCAGGGTTGGGATGGTGGCCTAATGGTTAAGGCATTTGCCTTACAAACACAAGGTACAGGGTTTGAATCTCACAGGGGATAACTTACCAGGCTTAAAATGGCTCGCAAGGGCAGTTAACCTAGTACTAACCTATGAATTGGGTGGAAGCTTGGCATAATGGTTAAGGTGTTTACCTTACAGACGCAAGGTGCAGGGTTTGATTCTCACATTGGGCAACTGGCTAGGTTTAAAATGACCCACAAGAGTAGTTAGCCTAGTACTAATCTATGAATGAAGGTTGATTGCCTACTCTAAACTATACCTATTTGTTATCTTTTCTTTTGCAGTCCAAGTTAAGACTAAAAAGGATATGTGATGAACAATTCACTTATGTTTTGTTTGTTTGTGTCTTTCGGCTTTTCCCGGTTAGGGGTCGCCACAGCGGAACTCCGGTCCGCTAATGATTGGCAGTAGAGTTTTACATGCTGGCTTGCAGGGCCTAATGCACAACCTTCAACGAAGGAACGCCCGTTCATGCATGTCACCACACAGAAGACGCTCTAACTGAGAATCGAACGGGCAATGTCTAACTGTGAGGCAACAACGCTACCGCAGCACCAGCAATTCACTTATGTTACATAGATAAATACACACATAAAAACAAATACATAAATAAAATACTACAGTCACTTCTTTCAGAATGTCACAGTAATTTTGCCATCGTCTTTACTTGTCAGACATCCAGCATTTTAGTCAAGACAAATTATCATTATCTGCCATGCACATTAGTATCTCAATGTGAGAACCTTAAAAAGTTTCAGGCTACTGGTCTTTGGACAGCTTGTCCAGAATTAGACATCCCACACACTGGTTCATCAGCACATCAGGGTTGGGAGGGTGGCCTAATGGTTAAGGTGTTTGCCTTACAAACACAAGGTGCAGGGTTTGAGTCTCACAAGGGATAATTGGCTAGGCTTACAATGACTCACAAGAGCAGCTAGTCTAGTACTAACCTATGAACATTCTTGATGTGTAATTAATTTCTATCTGCTTACAATCAGCACAGATGCTCCTCCATGTATGTCTCTTAGCACATTGAACTAAATGACCACCTGCTACTCAGAGCTGCTTTCATGATAGATACATATCAATGTGGCTTCCAGTATTTTTCATAACTGACACATTTGCTCTGTCCAAATGGATTCCTACAAAATGAGTACTGCACCCCTCTTGTTTTGCACACTAAAAGAGTACTGTATGTGGCCTAACAAGCACATAGGTGTGCTGTGGCACTGCTACCTGCATGGTTATGTCACCTCTGTGAATAAACAATGAACATCTATGGTCAAGCCTTTCCAAATAGTTTACAAATATGTCTGTTACCTAATGAATTTGGTTGTGAATGCAATGGTCCCCAGGATGAATGTGCTTGGCAACCAATCAACATTATCCTCATTGTTTATGTCTCAGATAAATGTTATCTTGTTTATATAACCACAGAAAAAATGAAGAAAACGAATGCTTCACAACAAAAGTGAATCCAATCCAGTAGAAAAACTCGGATTTATTCTAAAATTACACACCAATAGTTTAAAATTCGTGATATATATCCACGTATAATACAACAGCAAAAAATTCTCTAGCGCCTCGGCACACTTGCCTTTAACAGAGTAAAAACTTTCCATATACAATTTCATCACCTTTATACTAACATAAAACACACCCTCTTAATACATTAATTAACAAATAAAGAGACAACACTCCAATACTCACAGTAATACATACTATTCATATACACACTTATAACAAACTTTTCCAAGAACAGTCATAGTTTAACCCTCTAGGATTTAAAGTATTAAATTTTAAAATTAAACATAACTCTTTCTTTCTTAATATGTATTTAATTTGTTGCTCACTTAAATATACATTATCTTTTACACTATCTAAAACCGTCACGACTAATCCCTCTGGATTACCATGATGAAATTTATTAAAGTGCAATGCTATGGGGCTAGTTTGTTTGAATTTTTTTATGTCTCTAACATGTTCTTTTATTCTACATGCAAGAGACCTCTTAGTTTCTCCCACATAAAATTTATTGCACGTACATCTCATACCATATACAACTTTCTCCATATTACAATTAAAGATACCATTAGTAACAAAAGAAACCCCATTAATAATATTAAATTCCCTAACTACAAACTTGCAAATACTACATTTGCCACAAGCTGTTGTGCCCGACTGTTCAACTTGCTTTCCCATTTTAATATTAGGCATACTAAACCGACTGTGAACAATAAAATCTTTAATACTTCTACCCTTTCTGTATGAAAAACCCATCCTTTTATTACTCAAAAAATCTACCTCACTTTTGACCAAATTCCAACTACATTTAACTTGTTCCATAATCTGATCAGACAGTACAGAAAAAGTAGAAACAAAATAAATACAATCACTAGTGTTCCTATTTGTCCTAATATTTTTAGTAATACCTTGTTTCTCATTTTTTCTTACCTTTTTCAAACTCTCATTTACATGAATCTCATTATACCCTCTTGATATAAATTTATTAAAACTTTGAATAAATTCATTCTCCATAATTACGGGATCACTACATAGTCTCTTAATCCTATTAAATTCTGTATATGGTATAGCTTTTATTGTATGTAATGGATGGAAGCTTTTTCCGTGGATATATATCACGAATTTTAAGCTATTGGTGTGTAATTTTAGAATAAATCCAAGTTTTTCTACTGGATTGGATTCACTTTTGTTGTGAAGCAAATGTTATCTTGTTGTCTAACTTTCTGAATTTACAGGAAATTATTTTTAAGAATGCCATACAGTAACTTGGAGAATAGATCCAACTTTGTTGTAATGGTTTCCCCATTAATACAGAAATGTTGGCACAAGAAAGGAAAACAAATATCTCTCACCTGTATCTTTCTTTTGGGGACTGCTTCTCTGTAGACTTACATAAATGTCCCAGGTAATACAGAGGGAAAAACAAAAAATTCCAGATGGTTGCAAACCAGGTGATCACACCCGGTGCATCAAAGTTTTTCATAGTAAATCTTGCAAGCTGAGTTGATCCTGACCAGGAAGAACAGACAGAAATGACTACCACCACTGCCCAACATATCTTCTTTAAAAGAGCTGCAGAACACTTCACACAAAAGCGGTTCAGTCTTCCAGTTCTTTGTACCGCTGCAGGAACTGGTACTTCTACCTGAGCAGGACTATCTCGAGGGCACTCCTCCCCTGAAAAGACAAAAAATCATAATTCATATAATCTGTACTGTACCCTGATCAAAGTAGTCATCACAGTTCAGTATATCTGAAATAGTACTTACAGCAGGGTTCAAATTCAGGCAAGAAGTTTAAAATAAGCAACTGAAAAATGTAATTAAACTGTTGGTTAAATGTCTGCAGTTCTGTTTACAGACACACTACATAAGAAGTAGCACAAAGCCAGTGATCACGTGGGGTTTATTCTCGATAAGAATAACAGCATCAACGAAATACAACTACTGTGTGGCCATGTAGTCAGAAAAAAGGACAAAACCAGTAGGAGTGAAGTCATTCATCAATTCAGTAAAGATCTGAATTCTGTGAGGTAAGCTTACCATTAAATGCTGTTCGCCATAAATCTGGGCAAGCTCAGATGAAAATTAATATGTTTTTTTGGGGAAGCAGAGGGTCCCACATGCATTTCTAAAACATCTGCATTATTTTCCTTGAGAAAGGGTACTATTCTATAATTCTAGATGCTTAGTAATCATACTTTGGGGAAATGTATGTAGCTGAGTTAGGCTCAACCTGAACTCTGCGGAACACAAGGCCTTAAAACAAGGGAAACAGAAGCAGAAATATAGTTTCAGCTGATGCCCAGTACAAGAATTCATAATTTCTTCTCAAACCAAAACGTACAGGTGTTTGTGCACATAGTTCTCAAAATTATATATATCATTTGGGACATATCTGTTGCAGTAACTCCCTAATATGTAGTGCCATGTCAGCATGCATCAGCATTTTCACTGTGGCAACTTATGCTTTCAGTGCTTGCATGAATGGTGTAACAAGGAAATACATACAACTCCGAAGGGTTTAATAAAATGGTAAGCTTTTTTGTGGGGAAGAAATTATATTTCTGATATTGTATGTTAATAAAAGAAAAAAACCAAGTCTTTATTAAAAAAAAAAGCATTGTTTAAATAATATGGTATATCCCAGATAAAGGGAATGTGTTCTAACTTTAGCAAAGAAAGCCTGACAAAGAACATGGTACAATTTAAAAAGTAATTTTACATTTGATTTCAAAACACATTTTAGCAGCAAGACAACAGCTGTATATGAATTAGTTGCAGAATTACTTAGCAGCCATTAGAAACTCAGTTTTGGTTTTGGTTCACCTCATGAATTTACACTTTGCACCTCCTTATCCAACCTTTCACGGCATTGCAATGCTGCTCTCTGAGAAGACAGACTTGGGGTTACAGTAAGAAAATCTCATGGAGCATCTGCACCCCAGGGGTTGGATACAGGCTAAGCTTTTAAAAATCTTTTTTACTGAAAATATCTTTATATGCACAAAAGTACTTATATTTATCTAAGATGATATAGAAATTAATACTATAGAACAAGATGAAACAGCAAAGCATCAAATACAAATTCAAAAGTTGATAAGATAAAACAGTATTTTGGAACAGACAAACATTTTTATATATCTTGCATATCAGTAAATAAAGGGCTCCAAGTAAACTTAATTGGATGAATAAAAACATCTAAGATACAATCAGAGTAGAAATTAAGAAACACAGCTGTGTCAAGAGATGATCCTCCAGGTATTTTCAATACAGACTATGTATTTATTCATTTGTTTGTTTATACATGTATGCATTCATATATCTATTTATTTGCTTAACATTTGTTACAGAGGTAAGTGAACTTGTCTGAGGACTCTTTTCAATTACTACCTGTACCATAAAGACAAAGACAATATACAAGACTGAGAGACCCCAACAAAAGTAATTTAGAAGCAGTACGTCAATGACAAAAACATGTAATATAAGTGAAGCAATTAACAAGAAAACAAGAACAGCATTGTCCATGTATGATGTGATATTATATACGACAAAACCAGCAATATGTACTAACAGTAGTAATATGTACAACGACAATAGTTATTATATGTTCAACTACTGCAGAAAATAGTGGAAAAAGAAAAAAATCTGAAAATGACTAAGCTTTTACCGCACAACTCGTCAGAGCTCGACATTCCCAAAGTGCTTATTTGTTGGTTTTAGCTTGCTAATATATTGTGACTTGATATTTTATAAGGTTTTATCTCAGCATCTGGAGGATACAGCAGAAGTGATATACTGTTTTGATATCAGGGTCCCATGGCTTTCAGTCTTACATAGAAGAATATTGATCAGTACTTTAGTTTGAACAAATAAATAAATAAAACTTACAAATAGGCAAAATAAATGTTAAGTATATTTAGAGCAGCCCTAAAGCTTAGCTGTTGTGGTCCTGATTATACCACAGATGTCAAGAGTTTTATTCACAGTCTGGGCAGTGGAGGGCCCAGCTGCAGAGGAAAGGAAGTGAACTGCTGTTGAAGACTTGCCTACTGTGGGGGCTCTTGGGGGGTGCTGGAAGTGTCCCACCACAACAGCTCAATCTGGGATGAGGTCAGGTATTCTAATTCTTAGAGTCTGGGACTCAAGGAGCATGACTATAATAAGACGTGTGCAAACACTGTGGTTGGAAATGTCAGGTGGGCAGAAGCATGTATTCACATTGGGTTAGCATAACAGGTATGGTGCTTTTTGGCCAACAGTGCAGGTATTAGGAGCAGGAAAAAATGTTTAACTGCTATTGTTGGGGGATGAAGGTGGTTGAGGCAAAAAAAATTATTATTTTAGAAAAGGAGTTAGGATAAAAGGCATTATATGAAGATGGCCTGGTTCAACTGTTGCTGATATGGCCTGCATTAAATTTGAATGATTTTGGCACATTTAAGGTAAATATATAAATTACCATACATTCAATCTGTAGCCAAACATTTTGCCAGAACAAGAAGGCTGCTCCTTGAATCTACTTAAATGTGTAATACTTCAGTACTACTTGCAACTGTAATACTTCCATTCAGCTCTCCTCCTGACTTCAGCCTCTACCATTTTACTCTCACTCTCTCAATGGCACCACACCTAATCCAGTTCTATAGCCCAGGTAATGCCCTCTGCTGCACTGCCAGAGAGACTGGCAGGAAAATAGTTTTCATTTTCTACACATCTAAAACAATGCAGTGATTTTGCTTAGGGAAAAATGTATCTCTATTGTGTAAGAGATTATGTGTGGGTAAGAGTAGGTTAAGTCCTCGTAATATTGCCAGGTAAATTTATGTGACATTTAAGGAGTCTGAGAAGGTCATCTAGGTTGCCTGGCAGTAACTTGAATGGTTAATATCTGCATTTAATACCTTTCGCACATTCATTACTATAAGTTTTTCTGTCAAACTGCTCAAAAATAACACTTTTTTCAGGCTGCTTGTGGGTTTAATGACAAGTAACTATTGCCATATAGTTGAGAATGTTAGATAGCTTCTTCAAAGCTACATGATGTCTAGACACATAGGCACATACATATAAGTGGAAGCATGTACACATTCAGAGCCCTTGATTTTAAACTTGATTCTTCGCCTTGGCATAGAAGTACACACATATTTTAATGTAGTTTTCCTCCTGATGGAGGGTAAAAAGGCTTAATAGACTCCAAAGAGACTTGAGCTGCAGTCATTCAGTATTATTACATTAAAAACATCTTCTTGACTTTGTGGAGAAACAAAACTAATGTCATAAACTGAATGTCTGCATATTAATTAGAATGGCTGAGATAATATAAACCAACATGCTTTTCTGGAATAAGGACAGACACTGAGTATGTGCGTGTGTAGTTTCTGGGCGTGCGTGTTTGTGTGTGTGTGTGTGTGTGTGTGTGTGTGTGTGTGTGTGTGTGTGTGTGTGTGTGTGTGTGTGTGTGTGTCTATGTGTGGTGGAGATGCATTGATTTTGCAGATGATCTATCAAAACTGTAAACTAATCTGAACAACCACAGATATGTTCAACAGAAGAAGCCATGTGCAACATGTTTCTTATGTACTGTAATAATAAATAACAACTATAAACAAAAAAAGTGTGCTATGGTATAATTTGTATAGACTTAAATTCAGCCTTTGATAGGGTCGTATACAAAACACTGATCAATAAATTAGAACAGTTATGTATTTATGTAATCTTGATAAGATTAACAGCTGCATGTCTTACAAATAGGACATGACAAGTACTTCACAACTGCCAAGTGAAATTTTAGGTCACAGTAGAGTAACCTAGAGGCCTCTGTCCTAGGCCTGTACTTGTTAAGGTTGTATTTTTCAGATGTCCCTTTTTCATTTGAGGTGCTGTATACTCAGTATGCAGATGATTTGAAAATGGGCAAGTTGATTATATCTGTTACAGACAGGGCATGTCAGCAAAGGAACCTGAATAAATTGATCATTTGGGTGCACATAAATAATGCTGATAAACAAATAAAAAAAACTAAGCATGAGAGCTTTGGGAGACAGAGACTGAAGGGTGAATATTTAATACAGCATACAGTAATTGAAATTGTAGATTCATTTAGGGACTTAGGTATATGGGTAGATCCCGTTTTCAGTTTTTCTGATCATGTTAACTAATTGGTTAAGAATAGTTATTAAACTATAGGCTGTATAACAAGATTTATAAAGTATACAATATAAGAAATGATGAAATCATTGTTTGCCAAGTTACATCAGACCCAAACTACAATCTGGAGTAATAATAAAAACCTTATAAGAGAACTAGCATGAGTAAATTGGAAATAGTACAGGAGAAATATAACAAGGGCGTCCATGGGTGTGAAACTTTAAGCTAGTATGTAAGATTATAATATCTGAACATCTACAATGTTTCTAGAGATGTTTAAGTTGAGACCTTATTCAGGTATATACAGCATTTCGAGACAGCTACTTCTGGGAATGTTTGGGCTTATCAAAGAACAGGAGAGAATCAGTAGACAACCGATGTAGAAGATTCGACAGGAATGCGAGGTACACTAATTGATTTTCTAAGAGAGTACCTGATGCATGAAATTATATTAAAGCAAGTACTAGTTTAGATATTTTAAGAACAACTTGGAGACTTATGATAGGAATGACTATTTTGGTATATTGCTAGACTAGAATACCATTATTGCTCATGTCTGAAATATTTGTATGAATGCATGTAAGATATAGCCTTTATGCATGTGCTGGTTTCATTGGTATGAGAAGGTGACTAGGAAGGTATAATAAAATGCAGCATTCTGATTAGCACTACCATACTTTTAATTGTTTAGCATGTTTTAACCCACAGGTGCCTGTTCTGTCTGCACCCAGTCATAATATTATGCAGTCCTTTTACCATATTTGACCTTTTTTAAACCTCATGGCATGCTGCTATGGTGGAAGATCTGAATAGCACAGTGCATATTGTTTGGATGTGGCAAAACATATCGCTCGTAAGTTTGCAGTTCTTGCAAAAGTTGCCATGTTATCCTGCTTGGAAATGTTTTCCATACTCTGCCCCTATGCTTAAATTAACTCAGGTTTTGTTAGAGCATGTCAACATACTTGCTCATATGAATGATCGGGTTCATGTCAAACCAACGACATGCAAAAGAACAACATTCACTATATCGAAACAAAACCACTGACATTTCAAAACATAGACAGTACATTTATACGTAAGTACGGTGCTAACATGGGTCCTGCAAGGGGGAAGTAAAGGATATGATATGACACTGTACCCATACTACTTCCCCCTTGCAGGACCCATGTTAGCACAGTACTTACGTATAAATGTACTGTCGATGTTTTGAAATGTCGGTGGTTTCATTTCGATATAGTGAATGTCATTCTTTTGCATGTCGTTGGTTTGACATGAACCCGGATGATCACATGTCTGCACACCTTGCTCAGGTCTTCAGAATTACTGTCACCTACAATTATCTAGCAGTTGAAATGTTGTAGGAACCTTCAGCTACTTTCAAATGACACAATAATTATTTTGCCTAACGATCACATCAGGAGTCTGACCATGTATGCACAAGCAATGCCCTGACATACAAATTAAGCATTTCCCGCAGCAACCCCTTCACTAACATTTCCTAGTATGCACAAGCACAAACACGAAGCATTCATCCAAGTAACACCTTCAGTAACATGCCCTAGAATGCACAAACCCAAACACGAAGCATTCATCCAAGTAATACCTTCACTAACATGCCCTAGAATGTACAAGCACAAACACGAAGCATTCATCCAAGTAACACCTTCAGTAACATGCCCTAGTATTCACAAGCACAAACACGAAGCATTCATCCAAGAAACACCTTCAGTAACATGCCCAAGTATGCCTGAACACAAACATGAAGCATTCATCCAAGTAACACCTTCACTAACATGCCCTAGTATGCACAAGCACAAACACGAAGCATTCATCCAAGTAACACCTTCAGTAACATGCCCTAGAATGCACAAGCACAAACACGAAGGATTCATCCAAGTAACACCTTCACTAACATGCCCTAGAATGTACAAGCACAAACACGAAGCATTCATCCAAGTAACACCTTCACTAACATGCTCTAGTATGCACAAGCACAAACACGAAGCATTCATCCAAGTAACACCTTCAATAACATGCCCTAGAATGCACAAGCACAAACAGGAAGCATTCATCCAACACCTTCAGTAACATGCCCTAGTATGCACAAGCACAAACACGAAGCATTCATCCAAGTAACACCTTCACTAACATGCCCTAGTATGCACAAGCACAAACACAAAGCATTCATCCAAGTAACATCTTCACTAACATGACCTAGAATGCACAAGCACAAACATGAAGCATTCATCCAAGTAACACCTTCGCTAACATGCCCTGGTATGCACAAGCACAAACACGAAGCATTCATCCAAGTAACACCTTCACTAACATGCCCTAGTATGCACAAGCACAAACACAAAGCATTCATCCAAGTAACACCTTCACTAACATGACCTAGAATGCACAAGCACAAACATGAAGCATTCATTCAAGTAACACCTTCACTAACATGCCCTAGTATGCACAAGCACAAACACGAAGCATTCATCCAAGTAACACCTTCACTAACATGCCCAAGCACAAACATGAAGCATTCATCTAAGTAACACCTTCACTAACATGCCCTAAAATGCACAAGCACAAACACGAAGCATTCAATCAAGTAACACCTTCAGTAACATGCCCTAGAATGTACAAGTACAAACACGAAGCATTCATCCAAGTAACACCTTCAGTAACATGCCCTAGTATGCACAAGCACAAACACGAAGCATTCATCCAAGTAACACCTTCAGTAACATGCCCTAGAATGTACAAGCACAAACACGAAGCATTCATTCAAGTAACACCTTCACTAACATTCCCTAGTATGCACAAGCACAAACACGAAGCATTCATCCAAGTAACACCTTCACTAACATGCCCTAGTATGCACAAGCACAAACAAGAAGCATTCATCCAAGTAACACCTTCAATAACATGCCCTAGAATGCACAAGCACAAACACGAAGCATTCATCCAACACCTTCAGTAACATGCCCCAGAATGTACAAGCACAAACACAAAGCATTGTTCCAAGTAACACCTTTAGTAACATACCCTAGTATGCACAAGCACAAACACGAAGCATTCATCCAAGTAACACCTTCAGTAACATGCCCTAGAATGCACAAGCACAAACACAAAGCATTCATCCAAGTAACACCTTCACTAACATGCCCTAGTATGCACAAGCACAAACACGAAGCATTCATCGAAGTAACACCTTCACTAACATGCCCTAGTATGCACAAGCACAAACACGAAGCATTCATCCAAGTAACACCTTCACTAACATGCCCTAGTATGCACAAGCACAAACACGAAGCATTCATCCAAGTAACACCTTCACTAACATGCCCTAGAATGCACAAGCGCAAACACGAAGCATTCAATCAAGTAACACCTTCAGTAACATGCCCTAGAATGTACAAGGACAAACACGAAGCATTCACCCAAGTAACACCTTCAGTAACATGCCCTAGTATGCACAAGCACAAACACGAAGCATTCATCCAAGTAACACCTTCAGTAACATGCCCTAGAATGTACAAAGACAAACATGAAGCATTCATCCAAGTAACACCTTCACTAACATGCCCTAGTATGCACAAGCACAAACACGAAGCATTCATCCAAGTAACACCTTCACTAACATGCCCTAGTATGCACAAGCACAAACACGAAGCATTCATCCAAGTAACACCTTCAATAACATGCCCTAGAATGCACAAGCACAAACAGGAAGCATTCATCCAACACCTTCAGTAACATGCCCTAGAATGTACAAGTACAAACACGAAGCATTTTTCCAAGTAACACCTTCAGTAACATACCCTAGTATGCACAAGCACAAACATAAAGCATTCATCCAAGTAACACCTTCAGTAACATGCCCTAGAATGCACAAGAACAAACACGAAGCATTCATCCAAGTAATACCTTCACTAACATGCCCTAGTATACACAAGCACAAACACAAAGCATTAATCCAAGTAACACCTTCAGGAACATGCCCTAGTATGCACAAGCACAAACACGAAGCATTCATCCAAGTAACACCTTCAGTAACATGCCCTAGTATGCACAAGCACAAACACGAAGCATTCATCCAAGTAACACATTCAGTAACATGCTCTAGAATACACAAGCACAAACACAAAGCATTCATCCAAGTAACACCTTTGGTAGCATGCCCTAGAATGCACAAGCACAATCACGAAGCATTCATCCAAGTAACACCTTCAGTAACATGCCCTAGAATGTACAAGCACAAACACAAAGTATTCATCCAAGTAACACCTTCAGTAACATGCCCTAGAATGTACAAGCACAAACACAAAGCCTTCATCCAAGTAACACCTTCAGTAACATGACCTAGAATGTACAAGCACAAACACAAAGTATTCATCCAAGTAACACCTTCACTAACATGCCCTAGTATGCACAAGCACAAACACAAAGCATTCATCCAAGTAACACCTTCAGTAACATGCCCTAGAATGCACAAGCACAAAGAAAAAGCATTCATCCAAGTAACACCTTCAGTAACATGCCCTAGAATGCACAAGTACAAACACGAAGCATTCATCCAAGTAACACCTTCACTAACATGCCCTAGTATGCACAAGCACAAACACGAAGCATTCATCCAAGTAACACCTTCACTAACATGCCCTAGAATGCACAAGTGCAAACACGAAGCATTCAATCAAGTAACACCTTCAGTAACATGCCCTAGAATGTACAAGCACAAACACGAAGCATTCATCCAAGTAACACCTTCAGTAACATGCCCTAGTATGCACAAGCACAAACACGAAGCATTCATCCAAGTAACACCTTCAGTAACATGCCCTAGAATGTACAAAGACAAACATGAAGCATTCATCCAAGTAACACCTTCACTAACATGCCCTAGTATGCACAAGTACAAACACGAAGCATTCATCCAAGTAACACCTTCACTAACATGCCCTAGTATGCACAAGCACAAACACGAAGCATTCATCCAAGTAACACCTTCAATAACATGCCCTAGAATGCACAAGCACAAACAGGAAGCATTCATCCAACACCTTCAGTAACATGCCCTAGAATGTACAAGTACAAACACGAAGCATTCATACAAGTAACACCTTCAGCAACATGCCCTAGAATGCACAAGCACAAAGACAAAGCATTCATCCAAGTAACACCTTCAGTAACATGCCCTAGAATGCACAAGTACAAACACGAAGCATTCATCCAAGTAACACCTTCAGTAACATGCCCTAGAATGCGCAAGCACAAACACGAAGCATTCATCCAAGTAACACCTTCACTAACATGCCCCAGAATGTTCAAGCACAAACACAAAGCATTCATCCAAGTAACACCTTCAGGAACATGCCCTAGTATGCCCAGGCACAAACACGAAGCATTCATCCAAGTAACACCTTCAGTAACATGCCCTAGAATGTGCAAGCACCAACATGAAGCATTCATCCAAGTAACACCTTCAGTAACATGCTCTAGTATGCACAAGCACAAACACGAAGCATTCATCCAAGTAACACCTTCAGTAACATGCCCTAGAAAGTACAAGCACAAACACGAAGCATTCATCCAAGTAACACCTTCAGTAACATGCCCTAGAATGCACAATTACAAACACGAAGCATTCATCCAAGTAACACCTTCAGTAACATGCCCTAGAATGTACAAGCACAAACACAAAACATTCATCCAAGTAACACCTTCAGTAACATGCCCTAGAATGTACAAGCACCAAAATGAAACATTTTTCTAAGTGACCCCTTCAGTAAAATGATCAGGTATGTACAAGCATCGAAATGAAACATTCACCCAAGCGACCCCCTTCATTAATATATCCAGGCATGAAAAAGCACTAAAATTTAACATTTCCTCTAGTGACCCTTTCAGTAACATGTCCAGGTATGCACAAGTGCTGAAATGAAACATTAACCAAAGCGACCCCTTCATTAATATGTCTAGGTATGTAAAAACACTAAAATGAAACATTTCCACGTATGCAGAAGCACCAACTGATATCCCTTAACATTTCTGTACTCTCTAAAAAAACTGCAGTTTACTGACATAAGTTTGGGGCTATTTACACACTTTATATGCAGATGAGATTATTATAGATTCCTGTCTATGAATCAAACTTATACACACATGTGTAAAGCCCCTTAACAGCATAGTAGATATCCCCCTATCGTTTATGCATTAATCACGTTCCACTTTTAAGATAGGCGGCTGTGTTCATAAAAAGTACTCTGCATTTCTACAGTCATCCTGAAAGTCCAGGATTTGCATAACCCCATAGCACTGCTCTTTGTAAATCACTGCTATGAAAATGTGAAGCCCTAAACTATGAATTCTTCCCTAAGTCTCTATGGATTTCGATTAATGTTTTACGAAAGTTTTGAGTTTTTCTGATCATGTTAGCTAATAGATTAAGGACAGTTATAAAACTCTAGGCTGTATAAAAAGATTTAGAAAGTTTAGGAAATCAGAAACGAATATGTCTAACTTGACTGAAATGGCAAATCATAATATTTGTGGTCATGTAATTCAGGACAAAATGATGACATAAATTTTGAAACTATTGTAGATTGCTGCTTCAGTTTTTAGTGACAGGAGATCACAATTAATGGTTTGTACCACAGGATCCTTAGATTCATAAATTACTTTTGATGAATAGATCCAGTCATAGTTATTATATATGTAGGTTAAGGAAAAATGATCTGTATAGTTTTAAAATGCACATACTTTTATATTCATTTAAAATTCATTTGAGCATTGTGCAGTTGCCATTGTTAAATAATTACACAATCCATCTTTTATCTCATGCTAAACAGTACTAAAGTGCATGGAGCAACATGATTATGCTGAAATATCAGAAAAAGAAAAAAACTTGTTAAAGCCTTTTCTTAGCATGAAACCTGATTGTAAAAGCACTTAATGGTGCTTAACAATAGCTTTTTTCACCAATAACAAAGTGCATGGAGCAACATGATTATGCTGAAATATCAAAAAAAGAAAAAAAAATGTTAAAGCCTTTTCTTAGCATAAGACCTGATTGTAAAAGCACTTAATGGTGCTTAACAATAGCTTATTTCACCAATAACACTTTCACTCCATTAAATGCTTTCTCTTCATAGCTTCCATCAGAACCATGCCAGGCTTTGCTTTTTTTCTTTTTCCTCTTCTCAACATGGCTCTGAACATTTTACTTTCTCATTTCAGTTCTATAACAAAGTAAAGTATTTGTTGTGTGATGTTAAACAAAGGCTTATTGAGTCCATTTGAGTATGTGGATAATGCCATCTTCAACTGTCCTTTCCTCATATTCAGTCTTTCTACCCCTCTGCTCATAGGTATATTGCACCCGTAATGGGTTCTGTGCAACCACAGCCTCTGGTTTTGTCTGTCATAGCACTACCACCTTTTCTATGAAAAAGTACTTCTTTACTCAACTTAATATGGCTTACCTCCAGTTTCCATTATACCCTTACTTCAATCCCTCCTCCTGACCTCTGCCACATCCTATATTTTTAATATAGTTGGCCAATGACCAGATGACACCTTTTTGTATCTGTTAACATGTGAAAATGTTAAGTTTCCCTAGTCTTTCTTTGGATTATGACCCCTGCAATGCACCTATGCTCCAAGTAAATATGTGCTTGACTTTTTCTGTTAGATTTCTCTCCTTTTTTTCTATATAGATACAGGAATTGGACACAGTAATACAGATGCAGTTTTATCAGTACTCTGTATATCAGTAAAGTCAGCAAGATTTCTGGAGTTTGCTCCTCTGTTTATGGATACCATCTTCCAACTGCTTATTTCTGTGGATCTCACTGTCAATTTAGAGATGAATAGTATCCTCATAGCCTTCTTTCCCCCCTTCTAAGTCAATGTCAGCTATGATTCAATCATCATTTATGTTCTGTCTGGATTTTCTTATTCAACCCTCATCACTCTGAATGTTTAAGTGCTGAATTTCAGATGCTCATAATTCATTAAGGCTTAAAAGTTTCTGGAGACAATTTGGTCCTTCTTTCACTGATAACTTATTTTATTGTTCTCTACAAATTAGTTGGTTTTGTTCTCTTGGTGTCTGATAATGAACAGGATCAAAACATGAACTATTCAAACTGTAATCCCTGAAGGACTACAGTGGTCTCTGCTAGCTTCTCAGACTTTCCAAGCATACTACAAACCCTTTGGTTCCAGTTATTCTGGTAATTTTCTATCAGCTGTACTAACTTAGATCTAACTAAAAACTCTGTTTTCATTTCATCCTTGGATATGCTGCAGTTGCAAAAGCATTACTGAATCCCACATATGCCATTTGCACTGGAATCACCTTATTTACCTCCGAAATGGGCCAGTCATGGAAAAGGATCAGTTCTACGTAGGAGGGGCAACTTTGTGTGCCTCCATCTCTTGTCATCTGCAAGGTTATTCTTATTCAGGAAGCAAAGTTGGCCTAACCTCCAGTACACTTTAGTAACATTTAGTTGCCCAGATATTTTCTTAACCGTACTTCTGCAGATAACCTGCAAGGCTTGCGAAACAGGAGTTTTACAATGAGGTGTAACTCCTTGTGGAGGATAGACTGTAAAAATGCATTATATTTTACAAAACACATCAGCCAGTTTACTAAAGACTTGTGGTAGCTCATTCAAACATTAAACCTTATCTTTCCTTAGAATCACCAATTTCCTTGACTGTTTTATCCAAGATCATTTCCAAATCTGTTCCTCATGCTCTGTCTACAGCCTCTTTACCTTCCCAGGTTGGTGTCATTCTGTGATTTCATCCACACATGCTGACATAAACATTTGAATGGTTTATTTGTTTGGTGAGTAACTGCTCCGGCCTTCATTTCTCCCATCTCTAGCCACTCAGTATCTGGCAGAGTCTTCTCCACCTCTTGTATACTACAATATCATTGGCCCTTTTCCCACTACTCTCTCCATAATTTTCTTCTTTTGCTCACTTTTGCTACCTTCTTTCTGATCTCCTCATGCCTCTATCTTTTTGCTTTATATTTCCTCACCCTGTTGTATGTCTTTAGTCACATATCTCACCACATCACTTTTAGATATGAAACAGGGAGACTTATTTCTTTTATTGCATTTTTTTCATTTATAATATTGATATGTACTTTATTATTCTTGTGTGTGAGCCCCTGACTCATCCACTACAATAATATCTTGACACCTTTATAACTTGACCATTGTAGTTCCATCCTTTTTAGCGCTTAATTTGTTGAATCTTTTGAGATGAAAGAGCTACGGTAATAAGAAAAAGTGATGAGGATGGGGGGGCATGTTTGCCTAATGCTATTTTAAAGCATAAAAGCATGAAATAGTTTGATTAGCCAGAATACTACCCATTAGTTTGAAAGAAAGCATTCAAGGATTCATAATTATTCAATGATGCACAACACTATGAAAAATTATTGCTAAAAGCCATTTTTGGCAAACAACACAGAAAGTTATTTTACAGGGGGCAAGTGCCCAGTATCACTATAAGGTTAGACCTTGTACACATCTCTACTATATATATATATATATATATATATATATATATATATATATATATATATATATATATATATATATATATATATATATGTATATATATATATATATATGTGTGTCTTTGATGTTAAAATTTGGAGCCGATGTGTCTAGAGGGAGGCACCCTGCCTATTGTTTTAAGACCAAAGTTAATGGCTAGAATTTGCATGTATAAATGTCCTTTATTGTTCTGGTTTCTGACCAGGTGTAAAGAATATAAATGTAGTTTCTGTTAGCCTGGGAACACCAGACAAGTGTGAAGAATGATGTCATGTGAAGCAGCTCTGTGTTATCAATTTAAAGAGAGAATCAGAGAGCTCAGAGCATTTGTCTTGAGGACATCCAACATTACCAGCACTGTCTTGCTCTGTATGTAAGTTATTTAGAACTGTGTTTTCTCTTAGATATAGCTAGGAAATAGGAAGATTAGACTAGTTTGTTTACTGTGATGTCAGAACTATATATATATATATATATATATATATATATATATATATATATATATATATATATATATATATATATATATATATATTGATACACAAATACATATATACATACAGATATTTATTTATTTGACATTTGTTGACTGGGATAGTCTGACTGAGCAGAAGTCCTTTTTCAGTGGAGACCCAGAGAGAAAAGCTTCACAGTAAGACAAGAAAAAGCATTATACAAAAAGTTGAAAAAAAGCATTGAATATACAATAAATGAATTTAACAACATATCAAAAGTGCAATCGTATACATTAAGCAACAAGTTCCATTAATACAGTAACAATGCCAGGAAAATTATAGGAAAGACAAAAAAGAGCACATTTCTGAAATGAAGAAGGAACGATAAATCAATAAGAAGAAAGGTGAAGCAGGTGTAAGTGGAATTTAGTATATGCAGTGCTACACTGAAGATAAGTGTTTATAAGTAAATAGTAGGGAAGGGAGGACAATAGAGAAGTTAATGAAGGGGAAAAGGATGAGTTCAGGTAGGAGGAATGCAATTGGAGATCCAGTTGCTGTTAAGGTATAATTTAATAGTGTTTTTGAATTCACAAATGTGAGTTGTATTTATTATGGTCATTGGAAGCTTGTTCCATGCAAGAGCAGCAAAATAACTGTAAAGATTCTGTCCAAAAGATTTTTTGGTTTCTGAATCTGTAAAAGACATTGGTCAGAACTTCTGAGAAAGTGATGGGGCTTATAGCAGGAGACAAGTGAGGAGATGCTGATGCATTAAGAGGACTTATTCAGAACTGAAAGGATAACAAGAATCTGTGTGAGTAAGAGATGGTCAGGAAACTCTAATTAGTTAAGCAGAGACAAACAGTGCTGTGATCTGCTAGGCAGGTTGGCAGCAAATCTTGCAACCTTGTTGTAGGTAGATTCAGGTTTGGAGAGTAATGAGTTCTGTAGGTTGGTTAGGATTTGTGAGCTGTAGAAGAGATTGGGAAGAAGGTAGCCTTGGGCAAGACAGATCTGGAAGTTGGGTGTCAGGAATCATTTGTTTCTGTACAGAAGTACAAGCCTTTGGTGAATTTTCTTACTACTATGGAGTACATGGTGGTCAAATTTAAATTGGTCATCAATAATCACCCCAAAGACAGTAGTGTGAATATTAGGTTTGATAGCAGTGTTGTTTAGGGAGGAGATAGAAAAAGAGGATTTTAGATAGGAAAGAGATTTTGGAAGGAAGAGAGAAGTTTAGTCTTTTTAAGATTAAGTATAAGTTGATGGGTAGTAAGCTAATTTTCAGTGAGCTTAAAAGATGTTTGAGTCAGAGTGAGCAGGTCGAAGGGGTAGTCAACAACAGAGATGATAGGAGAATCATCTGCGTACTGTATTAGGGAAGACTGAGGGCAGGATGTGTACAGGTGGTTGGTGAATATGTTAAAAAGGAGGGGGGCCTAAAAATAGGGCCTTGGAAGACACCTGTTTTGATGGGGAGGAAAGAAGATAGGGCAGGAACAAAGACACAGATGATCACACAAGCAACAGAAACAATCTGAGAACAAGATAAATAGACTTTGGTGGGTATACTACAACAAATGCAACCAAGTAAAAACTATAAAATTGACTTAGGTGGCTATGCTAAAGTATATATACTATATCTATATATATATATATATATATATATATATATATATATATATATATAAATAACCTGTAGCAAAAAAAGGAGTTGAGACAGGTGCTGGGGCATGAGATAGATGGTTGCCATACAAAGGCACATATACATGTGTATATATATATATATATATATATATATATATATATACAAATATATATATATATATATATATATATATATATATATATATATATATATATAAATATATATATATATATATATATATATATATACATATATATATATATATATATATATATATATATATATATAAAACCAACACAAAAAATGACTTAGAAAGGAACACCACAAAAATTACGCGTTTCGTCCACTTTTAATAAACTTGAACTTATTCAGAAATGTCATGTTAACTGATATGGTGTTTTAAATATCATTTCGTTAAGTCACATGTAGATAGAATCAACCAATCAAAAAAATCAAAATCACTTTGAATAATTAGAATACATAAAATACGTAAAATGCGTAAAGTACAACTAACCACCAAGAACACTGCCATTGATCGAAGCAGTACAATATAAAAATGTATATAAACAACTGTTGATCTGTGTTACATTTTCTGTTTTGGAAAAAGTTAACAATGAATTGTTGTGTGGAAATTTTAAAATTAAGTTAGAATGTAGAGAAACTATCTGGCAAATTATTTTGAATGCAGATGAATTTCCTGGTTTAAACTATGCAATTAATATAAAAAGCTTTTTACAGGCACAGAGATTATAATTTAATTTATTTTTTTATTTTTAAGTGTTAGTATTTGCAAACACTAACACAGATCAACCGTTGTTTATATACATTTTTATATTGTACTGCTTCGATCAATGGCAGTGTTCTTGGTGGTTAGTTTTATTTTATGCATTTTACGTATTTTATGTATTCTAATTATTTAAAGTGATTTTGATTTTTTTGATTGGTTGATTCTATCTACATGTGACTTAACAAAATGATATTTAAAACACCATATCAGTTAACATGACATTTCTGAAGAAGTTCAATTTATTAAAAGTGGATGAAACGCGTAATTTTTGTGGTGCTCCTTTCTAAGTAATTTTTTGTGTTGGGTACTTCGTTTCTTGTCGAGTGTTTTGGCTTATACATATTTGTTAATAATGACAAGAGAGGAATCCACTGATGACACTTTACTGAATTTGAGTGTTTATCCAGTTCCTGAGTTGGGGAGAAGTCTTAATGAACTCATTACCTCAACTATTAATGAGGCGGTTCGTGTAGTGTTAGCCCGGCAGATGAGAAGTGGTAATTGTTCAACCAACTTCAATTTTCGCCCACCAAGTCCAGGAAGTACAGCGAGTGATGGTTTGACAAATGCTAGTGCAGCACGTCAAGGTTCTAGCAAGCAAGCAAGTTTGGCTTTATCCGTTGACGGCGTAAATGGCAACAACAACAACAATGGGGTTATGATTGCAGATGGTCAAGAAATTGTTTCTAAAGACAGAGTTTTTTAACACACTTTTCAAAGTATGAACAATCCTTTTTGTTCTGCAGGACCGGTTAATTTAAACCAAGTAAGTGACGCTCACAGCTTGACTGTTGACAACTATGTTGCAAGTTGTAAAACTGACATTTGAGATTTAGAGAAGCTATGTTTAAAGTGTGCTTCTCTACAGTTAGAGATTTTTTATCTAGAAGAGAATGTCAGACAGAAGTGCGTTCCATTTGGTTTAAGGACATTTATGTTTCTGAACTGTGTAAACTATGGTGACGACCTGTATTTGAAATTTGTAGAGTTATTTAACAAGACAGGTTTGGAATTTATGAACTTGTTAATACAGCATTACAAAGTGGACCTAGCTTCATTTAAGCTAAAAGTAGAAAGTTTAGATGCCAAAGTTAGGGTGTCTAAAGCTTTTAACTCTTTAACTACATTGTATTTTAGTATAAATGCTAAATTGGAAAGACATAGGGCTTCAATTGTTGAAAGAAAACACAAAAAGTTAAAGAGAGATTTGTTGGCTTATAGTTCCAACACAGCGTTCCCTTTGAAAACTAAGAAAGTATTTAACAAAAATGTTGATTTAACTGGTTCTGATGTTAACTGTGGTAAGACGGACAATAACAAAAATAGTACAACTCAAATTACACATGATTGTTCTAACGTTAACGTTGAGAACATTTCATCTGCCTCTGCATCTACTTCAAAAGAAAATGTATCCTATGTACAAGTTGTATAGAATATGGATACAGTTAAAGCTAGTCCTTTTTTAATGGACAAAAATGGAAACAAAAAAAGCAGAGATGGTCAGGGAAAGTTCAAACTCAGAGCAAAGCAAAAGGGAAAAACTGCAGGAGGAATTGAAATTTGGTATTAAAGTATGTAACTTGACCAAAGAAATTTTGCCTGCGGAAGTGATTTCCTTGCTCCAAAAAGGTTTTTCATTTATTCCACACAACACTACCAACATCCCAAAACTTATAGTAGATTTTAAGTTATATTTGAGGAAATTGAACTTAAAATTTATTTACGACGGTTTAAAAGAAGTAGAAGTTAGTGATTTTATATGCAAGAAAAAAAGCACGTTCAATCCTACACTTAACTCTACTTTAAATGTTTACGGCAAGATATGTGA
>NC_056726.1:478680210-478722710 GCF_019279795.1 Protopterus annectens | reverse complement strand
AAATAATTTGTTTTTATTTTTTAACCTGATTGGTAAGGTTATTTACATTCCAAGATGAGATTCTAAGAGTCAATATTCTGATATAATACATGCCATCAAATATCTAATTCCCTAGCTTACTATATGCATAAGGCTTTCTTTGATTCCTAGCCTTAACTGATATCTCTGCAGGCAATTTTTCACATACCACACCTACACGTATTGCTAAATTTTCTGCTATAAACTACTAATGCTAGAACAGTTTCACACAATATGCTTTAAAGGTATCCTGGTGCTCTCATACCTTGGGCAGTAACAGTAGGTTTAAATGATGTATAAGTGATATTACACCACAATTTTAAATATATCAATTTAATCCAGGAGTGGGTGTGATCCTGACAGACTCTCATTTAAAAGTCATGAACTCCTCTTGATGATTTTCATTTGCTGGCATAAATAAGTCAGATTGGTTTGCAGAACTGAGACCTTTTCATACACAAGCCTTATACCACTGGTACTTTCTACTGCCTCTGCTACTCGATCCTTTCTACCCTGATGGAGCTGTGCTGCAGTGCTTTTCTATGCCTGAAACTAGAGCCAGCAAATAAGAGTTATTACTATATGCAAACATATCCTCCACATGTCGAACTGGCTCTGTGTCTAAATGCAATAAGAAAAGCAGCAAAACTCTACATATCCTCAGCAGTGGTGGCTGGTGACTTCAAATCAAAGGGGGTGGGGCCAACATGAAGGAGCGTGGCCAACTAGAAAGGGGTGGGGCATCACAAAAACTGGGACTTAAATTGAATACGCTGTCCTGTGTGCTAAACTGTCATCATGAGAGCCCAATTAAGACAAAATGAAGTGTAGAAGAAAAAAATATTTCAATGCACTGGCTACATGACTGCTTACTTAATATCTAGATGAAAACAAAAAGCTTGTGAGGCATGAAAAAATAAATTACTTTTTAAATATATTACAGGAATGCCAGTCAAAATCAAGTATAAAAAAAGGAAAACAAGCAGCACTCAACTCAAACCACTTCTCCTTGCACTGCAGTTCTAATTATAATAAATATTCAGCTTTATAAAAGTACCAAGTAACATGCTAAAAGTAGCAATCTCTGTGATACCCCCACTTGTAAAAATGTTTCTTATCCAAAAAGACCTGCTACTTGACAACAACTATCTAGTTGTTTCATGGGGAAAACATGATCAAAATAAAAAATGAACAGCAAACAAGAAACAAGCTCAAGATAAATTGCTTAAAGGATTACTGCACAGGTTATGGACCACACATGATAGATTGGCATTCTGTTTAGTTTATGGGTAAAGCCTGCAAAGATGACTGCAAGTCTCCAACAAATGTAATGAGCTTCTGAAAATACTGTAATCCTGTCATTTATTAAAAATACTGTCATATGCATTTCAGTACCTAAGGCTTATACATTATCTAGTTATGTAAATATTCTCTGCATGGCAACAACAAAAAGGCTTTCAATGTTGGTAATTCTTTAACAGTATGCTTATTAAAGCTTACTTGCATCTTACAATCTCAGACAAGCTTACCTGATGGTCATTAAAGCATTGCTACTTAAGCACAGAGCAACAGGCACTGCAACAACATACATTTTCTGAATAGTAATAAGCATACATTAACAGTATAAAAATATGACAGAAAACCAGAACATTCTGCAAAATCAAGAACAGACGAAAAGCCACTGTACTACTTGTGTCTACCTTGGATGGGGGGATACTCTGCACACTTACACTGCATAACTGCTCCTTGCCTTGCTTCGACATATCCAGAGTCACTACATGGGGGAGTGGGGTGCAACAAGTATGTCACAATTTGAAATGCCTCTGGCTGATGGTGATGGCCCTGACACATTTGTCATACCTCTCAGCCTTAGAGCAAGAAATCTGGACAAAGCCATAAATAGAAGTGGGACAAAGGCCCAAAAATATGGACAATTTTTAAATATTGCTCTTATAAACGTAGAAAGATAATAGAGCAGTAGATCTTGTATTAGTATAGATTTTTCTGAAGGATGTGAAATCTGAAACTCAAATGTCTGTCATTATTTTCTAACTTCAATCTTTAATGATTTGCCACTAATTTGCCAGAAAACCACAATTTTATGAAAAAATGGACCAAAAAATGTGATGCAAAAATATAAAATAATCAAAAAATAACAAGCCCAGCGGAGTTAATGCTCAGCGGATAAATAAGGATACAAGAATAAAAAATAATAAAGTCAATTACCGCTGAGCAATGCAATGAAGGGTTCCAAAAAGTTCAATCTCAAACACCTTCCAAGTCCAATAGCTGATAAAGGCTGACTATCCAATAATAGGCAGAACGTGATAAAAAACAGGTTTATTTAGTATAAATAGGTTAGCGCTTTCGCAATAGCTTCTTCAGACCTTATGTTTTTTATCACGTTCTGCCTATTATTGGATAGTCAGCCTTTATCAGCTATTGGACTTGGAAGGTGTTTGAGATTGAACTTTTTGGAACCCTTCATTGCATTGCTCAGCGGTAATTGACTTTATTATTAAAAATATAAAATAGCCACACAATACAGTTGGGAACCTGTCAACGAATGCAAACTTTTTTAATATTAATTCTGTTAAGTTGAACAGCTGACAAAATAAGAGAATCTACATGCATTTCTGACATAAAAGTAATCTATAACTCTGATCATTACAATTATTTATTAATTGTAAACCCTCCACATTTTCTTCCAAAATTGCCATTTTGTGGAGGGATAATTAGGGTGAGAGCAACGTTTTGAGCCAAAATTGGGGAAAGTTGAGAGGTGTAGATATACCTAATTCTATAAAGCAATTTATTTGTGCGCACCTCTCAACCTCTTAATGCAGGAAATCTGGACAAGGGCAAATATATTGCTCTTATAAAAACTTAGACAGTTGATAGAATAACAGTTCTTGCTTTAGCATGCATTTTTCTGAAGGGTATGAAGTCTGAAACTCAATGTCTGTCATTATTTAGTGACTTCATTCCTAAATGATTTGCCAGAAAACCACAAATTTTATGAGGAACAAACTAAAAATAAGAAGCAAAGATCTATTCATTCTGTGAAAATCTGTACTGTTGAGAGGTATAGTTCAGTCGGGGCTGTCTTTGAGTTTGCCACCCTTCCCCCTTCACAAAATCATGGTCGAATTGGGCCTCCCCCCTGCAGCCATTCCAATGTCCCATTACTTGGCTTTTTCACCCCATTTACCATAAACGCTGTAATGTGCATACTGCTTTACTTCTACGATGATTTGGATTTCATTTAAAAGTTTTATTTTACATTTTACAGCACAAACACTAATAGACATCTGCTAAACAAAGCAATGCAGCCTCACAATGAAAATGGACTTAGCATTAAAACTTCTCTGCCCTTGAAACTCACCTTCATTGAAACAGCACTGAAACCCACATTTAAAGAAAATACATTTGCTCAGTGGCAGATAAAGATTAACTTTGGGCTGTTGTCAAGTCATAGGCCTCTTGCACACAAAACATACATGTGTTCTTTGATACACTTCCTGATTGTATTAAATTATATTCCTTGTATAATACAGTACAGTTGTTAAAGGGTATTTTAAATTTATTGTTTTGAACATTTTTCCAGCAAACAATGAAACAAAATGCATGCACCAATAATGATAAAACTGCCCAATTCAGAACATTTCCATCATAAAAGTCTACTCAAACATCTACAATCCACCAGTATCAGTAAATATGCACAATCTTTGCAGAAGTAAAAGTCATCTAAAAAATTCCACATTAAAGAGATCTGTAACTAATGAAGAGGTTGCTGCTAGCAAACAACTTTATATTTCATTGTTTCATCTACAAATAAAGTACCTGTTGTCCCTGAGGAATAAATTGCCCATGTTACATTAAAAAATGATAAGCAAGTCATATTGCAATAGGGAATGGATGGCAAACTGATAACAGGTTCATAGTTACTAGGTATCTCCACCAAAGAGGATATTCTCAGGACTGCAGCATCCACCCCTTTGAAAAGTACAACACAGTACAGAATCTGCAATACATCTACATACTGTGGGAGTAGAACCCACAGCCTTCTGCATCAAAAGCAAGAACACTACCTGTTGGGCTATTAACAATGCAAGCAGACTCAACATAAGCAGCACTAAACATCTCTTCCCCTGAAGCTCTCAGCTCCTTGTAAAATCCACTTGACATTCAACCATATGTCTCTCCTTTGCAGCACAAG
Source organism: Protopterus annectens (assembly GCF_019279795.1). Taxonomy (NCBI): domain Eukaryota; kingdom Metazoa; phylum Chordata; order Ceratodontiformes; family Protopteridae; genus Protopterus; species Protopterus annectens. Next base: position 478,718,473 of record NC_056726.1, on the reverse strand, counting down.
AAATCTGGAAAAAGCCAAAATTTATTGGAGGGACAAAAGTCCAAAAAAACAGGGACACATTTTAAACATTGCTTGTATAATCTTGGAAAGTTGATAGAATAAAATGCTGTGTTACCACCATGCATTTCACTGCCAAACTTGATCCCAGGACCCTGTACACTACAGTCAGAGCAACATACCACTATGCCAAATCAGCTATTTCATGAAAGACAGGAAGACTGAAACTTAAATAGCTATCATTTAGTGAATTCAGTTCTCACCACAGCTCTCAACCTCTTAGCGCAAAACACCTGGACAAAGCCAATATTGGTGAAATACAGCCCCAAAAATAGAGACAAATTTCAAATATTGATCTTATAAACTTAGAAAATTGCTAGAATAAAAGGTTTTGTGTTACCATGTACTTTCTGAAGAATATGAAGTCTGAAATTCAAATGTCTGTTATTATTTAGTGAATTCAAAATCCAGAAAACCACAGATTGTATGAGGAACAGAACATAACAAAAATATGAGGCAAAAATCTGAATAGCTTTCACAACTGGTGGTGGGTAGGAAATTCAGGATCTTGCTACTTGCACCCAAAGTACAGGGTTTGAGCCCGAGTTATTCTCTCTAGCCACCAGGTATATTTAACAGGGGCATTTCACACACACACACACACACACACACACACACACACACACACACACACACACACACACACACACACACACCAGTACCTGAGTTTGGAGTCTATCCCAGCTTCGTTTGAAATGCCTCTTCTTCCTGTGCTGCAATTTCAAAGTCCAAGCTATCTGCAATACAAGTCCCAGCTCAGTTGAAATACGGCGAGAGCAGCTATCCAGCCTGCAGACATTGCAGTCCAATCCCCTTCCAGTCTATGCAGTTGCAACTGCATCGACTTCTGGGGCATCTGTAGATGATGCCTTCTTTCCTAGTCTGGACTGGTTAAACAGCAGTCTGGATTCCTGCACGCATGAGTGGAGTTCGCAAATGCTGATCAGGCATGCGCGGAGTTCCGTGACTCGCTAATTATTTTTATTTTGTTTTTCTTTTCTTTTTACGGCAGGGGGTTGCAGTCCTGCCATCCAATAGCATGAGCCACCCCTGATCCTCAGCATATATACCACCCCCAACCAATGCTAACAATCTGTAAGCGATATTAATCTCTTTACTCTCCTTATTTTAAGTAACGTTATCCTGATGGATGACTGTAAACTTAATTAACTGGGCCCCCCTACAAAGACGGCTTTATTCATGTCTGCACATTCTGATCTTGACTGAAAACTGTACGAGATCCTAGCAGACCTGCTATAGTCCTAATATGCCAAGATGTTGATCCATAGTAGTCATTATACTTGTATAGCAGACATGTAAAAAATGCACTTCAGGGCCCTCAGTGACCATAGTCATTTATTATTCCGGGCCATGTGAAGCACCTAAACCACACTGTGCAAATATTACTGTCTGCTCGTTTCATTCCTAATAACCATAGCTTGTCACTGCCCTAAACCTTGTACTCTAAAAATCTCTTCTTAGAAACACATAGATTTCTACACTTGCATGTTCATTAATATGTTTGATTGTGACACTTACCAGCTTCTAGCCTTCCAGAAGCCTGAGTGCCATAACTCCATATTATTATTTTCTACTCCCATTCATTCTCCAATATTATTTGTGAAGGAGACTGACAAATGGCCTCTTCTGACTGTAAAATAAATCTACTACCACATCTTAGAGGATGGTGCATAATATGATTATCACTTTTTTCTGTTACTGATATTTATTTTTAGTATTAATTTCTCCATCTTTGTGGAAGGTCCTTCAGTAGTGCATTTGATGTTTTTTTTTTTTTTTTGGGGGGGGGGGGTAGAAACTAAACCAGATATGACATTATGGATCAAGCAGAGGTCATGAATAAAAGTGATATAAGAAACAATATAATGACATTTCCTAAAGCATATCTGAGTAGTCCAGATTTTCCAACTGTAAGAATTTTCTGGTAATAAATGATTGCACTTTTTCATATTGTTTAAGGTGGTTTGTTTATAGGCTACAAAATGCAGCACTATATTTAGTAATTGGTTAGCTCAATGAGGTATAAAAATGTACAATTATTTTAATGGAGTAAGAATGTCCTTTAGAATTAGGTAGGGTACAAAAATATGCTTGTCTGTCATATGCAGAAACAAATGGAACAAAGTTTAAATTACTTTCTATCCTTGTCTCTGGGTCTTTAAAGATAGTGTCATATTTGTTATGATTTAAGAATTCCCTTTCTAATCATAATTTATGTAATTTTTCTAAGTCATGTTGATCCGCACTTTTTGACATTAAAGTTGAGGTAATTACATCAGGAAAGTTTTGCAAGAGTCATTATTTGCAATAACTGTAGTCTAGTTTTAAATAAAAAACAGGAAAATGCAAAAAAAAAAAAAATGAAATAAAGATTTGTGTCATTATAAATGAGAAAATGAAATTGGTCTGTTGTGACATGAGGATGTGACATAGTGGCATCCAGAATAAGAAATTCACAATGCAGACAACAGTACAGGCCAAAAGCCACAACAGAAAGAAAGTGCAGCAGGTGATGCCATTAATTCTCATCCTAAGTCCCATTACATCTGACACTGTGTGGCACATGTACCTTGGAAAGGACACACATGGTGAAGATGAATGGATGCACAGGTATCGAACATGAGCTGCCAAACATTTAATGACCTGCTCTAAATCTGCAAGAGCAATATTTAAAAAAAAATAAAATAAAAAAAAACTTCCACTATTGTTGGCCTTTGTTCCGCCATTATTTTTGGTTCTTGCACTAAGAGATTGACAGGTATCACTGAATATCATGAATTCAATTGCCAGTCATATTCGATCACATATTAACTCAAAGCAGAAGTATTACAAAGAACGCCATTAAAAACAAGGAAAGTAAAAAAGAAAGTATAAAAATATTTCCGCTTCTAATAACATGTGAGTGTAAGAAGTTTATATATCATCACCGATATTCATGCACAGGACATTTTAACAGAGGAGAAAGCTTCCAACAAGGTGATGTGCATCTTTGGTTGCTATTAAACCTTAGAAACCATTAACTTATATCCCTTTCTGAAATATCCAAAGGATTTTTACTTTTTATTTTACATTTGTTGACCGGGACAGTCTGAATGGATACATGTCCGTTTTCAGTGGAGGCCCGGGGAGAAAAGCTCCACAGATTAAGAACAAACAACTATGAGATTTCTACTTAGCAAGCAAGTATTCATAGGAAAACACATGATTTAACAAGATTCCATAGTTTTAAAGTTACAAAGTACAATATTCATTGGTAGTCGCAAGTTTTAACAAAAATCCGTAGTTTAAGCTAGAGTAAAGTAGTACTTAGAATGTACTGGTTTCCAGTAATAACATTGATCGAGACACATGTAAGTAAAAGGGGGTTGGCAGTGGATGTTGGGGTTAGTTTTGTGAGATGTGGTTGGGTTTAAAGTTGGAATGTGTTTAATTGCTGACTGTTGGTGTGGGTGTTCGCAGGTGAGGCACTATAAGAAGGAGTCACGATTCTTCTTGAAGGGATAGAAGTGAAAAGGAGCACAAGAGTGGGTCAGAGGGTATGTATGATATGAGTCAACCTGGTGGGTAGCAAGGGCATAGCCATGCGAGTTTTAGGTGTCCTTTTAGTAGCTTTTTGAATGTAATCATTGAGTTGGCTGAGGTAATAGCAGAAGGTACTGAGTTCCAAATTTAAGGGTGTAGTTAGGGAAGAGGGAGTCACCTGCTGTGTTACTACTTTTGGTCACCTTGGTTAGTCTTTTATCACTAGAGGGAAGTTGTCTGGTATTCGCTTGTAGTTTAAGTAGATTAAATAGTGCTTTTTTCAGGAAGTAGTAGGAGTTTCTGGGTGAAAGAAAGCTGATGGAATGAGAGGAGATTTGGGAATTCAAGCCAGTTAAGTTGATTTAGTGAATGAAACTGGTGGGCGTGGTAGGGGCAACAGTAGCAAATTTGACAATTTGATTGTAGCAGATGTTAAGCTTGGCCACTTCAGTTTTGGGTAGGTTGGTGAAGATGGGAGTGGTGTAGTGTAGTGTAGTGTGGAGAGGAGGTGGGTTTGAGCTATAGTTATTCTAGCAGGTTGTGTTAGAAATGGTTTGTTTTTATAAATACTGCCCAGTTTTTTGTGAATGTTTTTAATTGTTTGATATATATGTAGATCAAACTTGAGGTTATCAATGGTCACTCCTAGCAGTTTAGTATGAGCATCTGGAGAGATGATAATCCCATCTCTGGACACAATATTGAATGTGTTGGTCATTGAGATGGATTTGTTTGGTTTAAATAGCAACAGTTTGGTCTTTTTGGGATTAAGTAATAGGTTTTGTTAAGAAACGAGGTTTCTATAATTTGGAAGGCTTTTTTGGGTAATGTAGAGGAGTTTGTGTGGGTCGTTGGCTGAGCAGACTAATGTTGAGTCATCAGCATATTGTATCATAGTAGCATCTTGGCATATGCTGTCAAGATCATTAATGAAGATGGAGAATAGAAGGGGTCTCAGAATGGATCCTTGTGGGACACCTGTGGTAATAGGCAGCAGTGAGGATTGGTTGTTGTCCCATCAAATTGCTTGTTGTCTACCATGTAGATAGTTTTGGAACCAGAATAGTGTATGATCACTAAAGTCAAGATTAGTAAGGGAGTGGAGTAGTTTGGGATGGCTGACCATATCGAAAGCTTTTGACAGGTCCAAGAATATGGCAGATATTAGATTACCTAAGTGCCTGTTTTGGTTGATGAGGTTTGTAAAGGAAAAAAGGGCTGTGGTTGTACTGTGGGCAGGGTGGAATCCATGCTGCGTAGGAGAGAGAAGTTGGTTATTAAGTAGGTATGGCATACATTGGTAATGTATACATTTTTTAAGTATTTTTGCTAGTGGTGACAGGATGGCAATAGGGCGATAGTTGGTTAGGTCAGTGGATGTTCTACCTTTATGTAAAGGGATGATGTAGGAGATTTTTCAGATTGGTGGGATGGTGCTTTTGATATAGATCTGTTAAGTAGAATAGAGATTGGATACCCAATAAAAAGTGTAAAAGAGACATTGATAAATTTGGTCTGCATTCACACATAGAATGATAAAATCCCCAAATGGCTATCAATTGAATGCAATACATCGAAGTTCATTTCAGTGAACGAGCATGTCATCAAAGTTGTAACACAGAGAATTTTGTCAGTGGGCCAGAGTAGAGTACTTTGCCCTATTCCCCACTGTAGTGTGATTTTGGAGTTGGTATATATTGTAGGGAGGGTATGGGTTTTAAGTACTACAATTTGAGTGATTGTCTGAGTGTTGGTTGCCTAATGAAATTCCCTGTGTTACATCTTTAATGATGTGCACATTTGCTGAAATGCACTTTTATGTATTGCGTTCGATGGATAGCTGTTTGGGGATTTTAACATTCGATGTGTGAACATATACGCAATAAATTAATCTTCTGAATATTGTTCATGTCTGTCTTCTATTATCTCATTGCTGAATTTGTATGCTGGATCCACAGCAGTAAAACAGATCTGCCTTGAGCTTATCTCATTTTCAATATTTTGCATTAAATTTATATAATTCTCAGAAATGTTTAATGGAAAGAACTGAATGACATACAAATGTTTTGACTGAATGGATTTATTCTGTAGAAAGCACACAGTATAGATGTCTTAACAACATGTTTCTTCCATTTCACATAACCAAAGTGGTTCTTACTTCTCCTTCCCTTTTATTTTGGTGATTTTGCTGAATTTGAAACAAAACTCAAACTTAGTACTTTTAGCACATTTGCACAAAAAATCTAGATACTTTAAAGTGAAATGTTGGAAGAAGGCAGGAGGGCTTTTTCTGGCAGACAATGAGATAATGATCATTATTCCTTTATTCTTTTTAATGTCATATGCCTGCTGACCATCAAGCCCCTGTTGTGACTATGCACAAATGTTTCCCATCTCTGAGACAAGAACCTTTCACAGCATGGTCAGTATCCAGGTAGCCATGAGGGCTTTTCCTTTTCATAGTCCTATTCCTTCCCTGGTGGCTGTTGTGCATGCTCACAGACTCAGAGGCAAGCTTTGCCTTGTGAATGTGCACTTTCCTGCACATGATGTATGAAGGCTGCTGCTTGGACACAGCTGGCAGTGCAAAGTGCACATCCTCAACCTACATGTTGCATGCTGCACGCCTCTGTCTCGCACCTGTAGGTATTGGCATGTTAGCTGATGAGGCCATATCGCTCCCCAAAGGATGCCAGCCACTCCAATCCTTGCTGGTTCCTCCAGCAGCAAAGTTATTAGCATATCCCCAGTCACTGGTTCCAATCAGGGCTTCACTGTCCTATGGAGTTAATAAGGATCATCTTCTTGAAATTGTTTACTGAATCAAAATGGCTGCCAAATTGGTAACAAGGGGTCAGTTCTGGTAAAGAGACTGCTTGTCCATTAGTTTGATTACATCTGTCCAAATCCCCTTATCATTCAAGAAGGGCATGTTTTGTAGGATATATTTATTTATTTATTATTTGATTACTGGGAAATTCTGACTTGGAACAAGCCAATTTTCAGCAGAGGCCCGGGGAAAAATGCTCCAGATGCATGTCTTTGTAAAGCTGGAGGAAACGGGAGCATCCAGAGGAAACCCACAAGAATGCAGAGAGGACATGCAGACTCTGCACAGAAGGCACCCCAGCCATGAATTGAACCAGAGAACTTCTTGCTGTGAGGCGACAATGCAAACCGCTGCACCACTGCGCCATCCACATGGGCTGTTTTAGAAAAACATTTAACCTAGTCTTATGATAAAGCTGTATCTTGATTGTTTGCAGTTACTAGATCTTTAGCAGAAAGCTTTTTTTGTAGTTTTTTCACTCTTTATCTCCATTTGCCATTTCTCAAGTCATATCACCTGTAAGGTAGTCTGGTTAATTAAATGTCATCCTCTATTTTCCTGCAGGGGCATATTTGTTACGTAAATCAAGAAGTTTATTAATAATGTACTGAGTAGCTTTATCTAAATGCTTTAACAGTTTGAAAAATGTCTTAGCCCTCCTAACTGATTCACTTAATAGCTGTAAAGCAACATTCTTGTGTCTCAATTTATGCAGAGATTTTACGGCTATCCCAGGTCTGTGTTGTACCTGGATGGCATATTCAAGGCGGCGGTCATTGTGGACATGAAGTGTTTCTCTAGCCATTGGTACATTCTGGAATAATCTGGTAGGAATCCATTTCACTGTATTGACAACTGATCTGGTTTGCGTACCAGTGAATGGTTCATCAAAGCATGTTCAGTCTGAAGTACCTGGAACTTCTCTGTCAAATATATCAGTGGAGGGGTCAACATCTGTCATATCCCCATACCTCAGAAAAAGTTCTAAACCACTCTTTGATAAGGTCATACACAGCCAACTAGTCCAATTGTACAGACTTCGACAAATAATTTACCAAACAAGCAATCAATCAATTACAGCTGTCAGCATCAGTACTTACATCTCAACCTCTTACAACAAGAAATCTGGACAAAGCCATTAATAAATGTGGGACAACAGACCAAAAACTAGGGACATTTCTTTAAATATTGCTATTACAAACTTATAAAGTCAATAGACTAACAGGTTTTGCATTAGCATGAATTTTATGAAGGGTATGTAGCCTGAAACTCAAATGTGTGTCATTTTCTGTCTCCAGTCTTCAATAATTTGCCACTAATTTGACAGAAAACCACAATTTTATGAAAAATGGACCAAAAATCTGAGGCAAAAATCTGGACATTCTGTGAAAATCTGTACAGTTGGGAGGTATGATGGCAGTATGTAGCCTTCTGGAAGAGGTTGCAATTTGGGAGAATCCAAACTATGTGTTCAAACATAGTCCACATCTTACTACTAGCAGGCTTTAGAAATTAACATCACCAAGGATTGGGGACTCATTGTTTCTATTGATAATATGCCATTCCATGGTATTTTGCAGAATAATAGATGACTGGTCAAATAACATGTAGAGGAGCCTATTTTTAATTGACTGTCCTTCCCCATCCCAACATTTGAAACTTTGTTCATAGCACTAATCTCTTCATATCCATTAAAGTGGGTGTGCTGTGAAAACATTGGGTAGACAGCTACACAAAAAAGCAACATGTCCTAGTCTTTTAACTTAGCCTTTTGTGTGAGAACCTGTCTTTTGTACATTTGTGATAGCCCTGCATGAATATAGCCTAATGATATATACAAGGCTAAAACATATTTTAGACAGAGAAAAATATGTGCAGCCATACAGTGTCATTCTAGAATTTTCTCCCTGATGCCCTCAGTTTTTGTGTGCATCAGTCTGTCACCTCCTCTTTTTGTTGCCCAGCAAACTGCATGTGGTGATGATTAGGTTTCATTGGTCTTTGAATGATCTGGTCCAGGAATAGAGCACATATTACCATACCTTTCACCTGTGTGGCTGAAAATGGAAGTGATCATGGGTGACACGATTATGAATCAGCATATAACTTTATACTTGTGCATGAGTAGAAGCATTTTTTTAATTTAATGATACAAATATTTTCCACAGTGGTTACCAGTTATGGTGTGTAGTAATGTACGGACTTACCATATGGTAAGAGGAGACTAAATACAGTCCAACCAGGCTGACCCACAATAAATTACCGTGATGGATTTCAAAACTTCTGATAGCATATAATCTCTACAGCATTCCCAAAGGAAAAGAAATTAATATTAGTGCATCTTTTGACATATTGGTAGGAGATACACAAGCTATTAGCCAGCCAGATTAGTTATAAGCAATGTCAGAAATCCATTTCTTCCAAAATCTCCCCAAAGTGGGCAAGATACCATTAATTAGCACTAGATGGTTAGCAAAGCAGTATACAGTAATTAGCCAGCCTTACATTGCTTTGCATATTTGGTGTTGAACAAACCGGAGTTAAATAATGTGATCTGGGATGATCCTTTTAAGTCCAAGAAATGACTGCCATTAAGTTATGTATTGTAAGTCAACTTCTGAGATCCTCGTTCTTTATTTAGTTTATGTTATAAGCACTGCATTGGGCATCACAAGCTAGATAACTTCAAAGGGGATTTCAGTAAAAATCTAGAAACTGAGATTACGACAAAAGACTGCAAAGTTATTTGGTCACAACTGAGCTAGTAGGTCTGCCATTGCATTTTGCTCAGTTTTAAACACATGGTACTACAGGCAGCAAAAACAAAGTTCAACGGAGTATGTTTAGGGTGGCAGCATACACGTACTGTATACCATGCTGTACTAACGATATGCAGAAGACATAGTGCCAGATGTTTATACTATCTAATTACTGCCCAAAGCAAGACAATTGTCTCAGGAAATAATTTGTAAATGACACAGAAAGAAGGTTAGATAAAGGCTTACTAATAAGAGAGAGAGAATACAGAGGCTGCAAATACATGGAGCCATGGTTGAAATGCTGCTGCAGATTTTGTGTTAAGACAGGTCAGGGATGTGATTTAGTGAATCCTGTTTGTAGATACGGCAGTACTTTCACAGCTTGCAGAGGTGGAATAGTGCAGAGTAAGCAAAAAGCAACCCAATGGAGTGTGTGTGTGTGTGTGTGTGTGTGTGTGTGTGTGTGTGTGTGTGTGTGTGTGTTGTGTGTGTATACGTATTTCAGACCTACTATTTCTAGTTACCTGCCTGTCTGTCTAGCAGTTGCAGAAGAGATGAACACCAGTGTGGCTTAGATAAGGAGCTAGCTAGATGTAAGTGTGTATGTGTTGGTCACATAGTTATAACATTGTATAAGTATATTAGAGGTGATGAAAGACATCAAGAAGGTCAATGAAGCTTAGGAATCTTGCAAAAAAATCCCACAACCAGGTGCACTAAATAAATGCATTTGTGTAAGTTATGAAAAAACTGACCGGAGCTCTTCATTGACCTTTCATGTCATCCTTTTCTAGTATCTTACATCTGGTAAGTTGTCATTTGAATTACATGAATTAAGCATGAATGGATTGCCATTAGAATTATTGGTAAAATAAGAGGAAAGCTATAGATAATTACTGTTATTTTTAAGACACCATGGCAGATTCATTAGGTTCAAGTTGAAAGAACAAAGGTTTACATTTTACCTCTCAAAAATTAAACAAGTTATAGCCAAGGATCTACCAAACACTTTTCTCTAAATGAAAACTATGAAAATATTTTAAAAGCTGCTGAGTGTCTAGAGGTCAACCTAGCATAAAGGGAGCATGGATTTGCATTGTGTGTGCTCTTAGATGAATGTGTTCTGCCTTGGAGAACAAAACTACAGACCACAGTGGTTTTGTGGTTGTATCTACACTATCACTGTTACAGTACTATAATTAAAAAAGACAAGTCCTGGGATTCAGAAACATTTTTTACATCATTTTTGAGCTTCCGCGGTGGTACAGCGGTAGAGTTGTTACCTCACAGCAAGAGGTTCTCCCGTTCAATTCTCGGCTTGGCTTGGGAGTGCCTTCTGTGTGGAGTCTGCATGTCCTCCACGTGGCTGGGTAGCATTCGAAAGACATGCGTGCATAAATGGGCATGCCTTAGTTGAAGGTTGGGTGTCAAGCTGGCACCTCAGCGTTTCGTAAAAAAAATCTACTGCCAATCATTAGCGGACCGGAGTTCCGCTGTGGCGACACCTAACCAGAAAAAAACGAAAGACAAACAACATAGAAGCTGATTTTGCATGCATGTTGGTGGAAGAAATTCAGAGACACACAGAAATATGATCGTTGCATACTGAAATTCTATGGCATGAATAATATGCTAATGACTATATCATGACATAGAAATGAGCAATATTATTAAAATGAGGGCAATGGCATATACAAATGAGGATAAACAATGTGTGTTGAGAATCAGAAACATATGTACGTGTGTGTGTGTGTGTGTGTGTGTGTGTGTGTGTGTGTGTGTGTGTGTGTGTGTGTGTATATATATATATATATATATATATATATATATATATATATAGTGTAATGGGATGCTACTGCCAGAGTTGTTGACTGCAGTATAATCCTGGATTTATGGGAGAGAAACCACAAAACCATGCATGAGGTAGCTGCTGAATTAGTAAGTATGCAGGTGCAAGAGCTGTTGTCACCAGTGGAAGTCACAAAGGTGTGTGTTGTCACTCTTGGCACCAGACAGTCATCCAAATGCACCTAACATACTATACAATACCATTCATGATTTACTGCTGCATGAACATAGGCACCATGCATGAGATGGTCAGTATGCGCCACCTTCATATGCAGGCTTGTGAGATGTGTGGACACCAAGCTAAGTGTTGCATTGAAAATATTAGCTAGGACCTTTCAGCAACCAATGTGGTGCACAGTGGGTGTATCACTGCAACCTGCTTCAAGGATACTTCAAAAGGGCCTGGATGTCACACTACAATATGCGAGGAAGCATATGTGGTTCACATATATCACATAGGAGAGCAACATCATGCAGAAATTTTATGACATACCCTTGTTCCTTGAGGAACTGGTACTCATTGAGTGTGCCACACTACAATAAAGGCCCCAGCATGGGAGCAGGAGTAACGCTATAAAAACTATTAGGGGGTCCATCAACTGATACATGGTCTGCATTGCACAGTGTATAATATACAGTGTGTTACCAGACCACCCAGACAGTGCCCATGATTTCCACATCTGACAAATGTATTGCTTATATCACCTGTTTGTATGGGGTGATGTTCTACAAGGCCATCATAAATGTGATGGTAGATATGCTCAGCAGCCGCTGCTAATCAACCAAATTAGAAATCTACAGACCATGGCAGAGAATGTGTACAACATGGTCCTGTCACAGACCTGAATTATTGTTGCACTGTCTACATGTCTCTGGTGGGGCACTAAAGCATAACCCTAAAACATGTGGTAAACTCTTATAAGTGTGCGCAGTACAACACAACATGTTGATATACAAACATGCAGAAGGTGGGATTTCCAGAATTAGCAGTGGAGGAGGGGTTGAATATGCAAGATGAAGGCCGATACTGTAAACCATGGCACTGAATAAGATGCAGTATCTGATTCATAACTGGGGTCCAGACTAAGCGTAACATATAGCAGTAAAAATGATGCATATGACTGGCCACATTGTGCATCAGACACAGGCTGCCCAGACAACAAAATATTAACACCAGAACACAGATTACATCACATTTATAGGTGACGAGAGCCACAGTGACAAGTGTCAACAGTGGGAAGAATGTGTGAGTGTGTGTGTGTGTGTGTGTGTGTGTGTGTGTGTGTGTGTGTGTGTGTGTGTGTGTGTGTTTGTTTGGGGAGAGGGGTGGAGGTGTGAGGATTAATGCTGTGTGCATGAGGCATGGACAGGTGAGTGTAGGGAGCTGTGCAGACTGACCAGGAAGGGGAGGTATATCCAGTGATTTGTCACTGGGTGTTGGTGGGTGGTGCTGATGTGTATATGTAGGTGTGCATACACACAGCAATAGCAGATGATGTTCACCTGCAAGATATGAGTGATTTGACCATATATATATCCCCATAAATGGGGTACCCTCTCCTGAGAAGGTCATAGCACGATCAGCAGCATGCACAGAGGACAGAGTGCTCTGTCACCATGAATGGTAGGACCATACTACAGGTGGTCTCAGCATGATCACTCTGTCTATTTCTGCAGTGCCTTCCTATGACCTGAACACTGGATGGTGGCAGTGCAGTTGTGGTGGCAGTACAGATTCTAGACCATGTCCTCCCCCATCCCATGGCTGGCTTTCCTACCTACTGAAGGTGGAGGTGGACCAGCCACACAAAGGGTGGTCCCTGTGATGGATGGCCCCATAGCAGCACCTGCAGTGTACAGACTCCCTATGCTACCTGTTCATAATGGTACACATCTGGCCCAGGCACCCAGAGTGTTTACTACCCTGACCAGCTCAGCTATGGCTGTATTAGTCTCTGCTTGTCCCTGCATAATGGCTCTGCCCAAATGCTGAGTAGTGGCCATACAGATACACAGATCATTGGGGGGCAGTACCCAAGGGGTGCCTGGCAATGAGCATGCTGATCCCTGAAGTCCTCCTTATGCTCAGTGGAACTATCAGCAACCAAGGGTGATTCTGCTTCCAGATATGAGGCTACTCCCTTGGTCTGATGTGTTAGCACCATCATATCCTTGGATGGCTCCTGGGACAGAGGGGCAGATTGCACAGGCAGGGGAGCTGTGTCCATGGAAGTGGGTCAGGATGTGACTATCATATTAACAATGTCTACCACCAACACTATGGACCCTGACTTTATTGGGATGTGACTGACATCATCATCCTCAGCGGGCCCAAACAATTCCCCCTACGTCAGCAAGGCTTATATCCATGGTGGAGGAACTGGATAACACAGTACCTGTCAAACCTGCAAGCATTCCCCAGTCTAAGAAATAACTTTTCCCTAATACCTGCATCCCAGCAACAGTACTCCTATATAACAAAACATTTTAGAAAATATGGGTAACATCCTTGGACAAACTTGCTTTGCACAGTAAGCTGATGTTTCTGTAGCAACAAAGAAGCCATGCTTAACAATCATGCTTGTTACTTGTATTGCCCTAAACTGAATGAGTGCTGTGAAGAATACCACATGTTCAGCCATACCCACCTGAGAGATCACCAATGGATATTCAAGGTGCCACTTGCAACACTCAAGTTTAGCACTCCACTCAGAACTCCTGAAAAGTCCGGACCCACACAGACAGACAGGAACTCCTCCATATCTATCAGTGGTGACTGAGAGCAGACTCCATACCTTGGGGTACCCTGCTCTTGTGCCAGGTGGCTTACCTTACTGTGTTCCTTCTGTGGATCTGCTCATAGGTTCAGTTTTGGCCATTGGCAGTACTGATATCCTGCATATGGTCCCACCAGACATGCACATAGAAGGCTCAGTCAGATCTCTCATGCAAGAGTATTTGTCAACTATGCTCATGGAGGGCCTATAACAGGATGCATTGTTTGCCTGGAAGAATTTGCTCTTTTGGTGATGATCATCTTCTATTGTGAGACCTTGGCAAGACCATTGTTACATAACAAACATGACGGGTGTTTCATTGACATGGGGCAGGGTAGTCACATTTCCTTTCAGGAAACATTCAGAAATATAGACATGTCTGGGACAGCTTATCTCTTACATGTGTCCATGAGACACAGTGGGAAACAAGCAGCCTCTGTGTAAACTGTGAGGTGTTGCATGTGTGGTGAAATGCATCTTGTTGCTCCCCAAAACTGTGGAAGTACTACAGACCCAGCAGAGGATGTGACAGTCAGTATTTGACAACCTGCTTGCCACTAAAATATACCATGCTTTCTAAGTACAGTGTTTCTGGTCACAAAGCTCACTCAGTTAGTATAGGACCCCTGTTCCCCTTGTTTGTATGTCAATCTCCTCCCCTGTGTGTTGCCCGATACTGCCCATCACCACATGTCCTAACTCTGTCTGTATGTTAATATATCTTTTGTGAATCCCCTCTTTGTGTCAGCACCTCCCCTATTAGTCTTTGTCTGTGATTCGTTCTTATTTATCTACCCCTGCCTCCATACATCTACAGCTCTATATTAGAACATCGCCAGGGCAGAAGAGTGAATGCCCATATGTCAACACAGCTTAACCAAAATGACTAAATCTTGAATGGCCAGATCAGTGAAATCGCTGAGCCAAAAAAAAAAAAAAAACAGACAGCCAAAATAAAGTGTGTGTGTGTGTGTGTGTGTGTGGGGGGGAGTTCACCGCGCACAACCCCCAGATGCCCCCACACTCCCTCTACTTAAATATACCAACTCTGAGACTGCACTACAGTGGAGGAAATGGCAAAGTCCTGACAATGGCCAAGGATTTTTTTCCCTAGAAAAAAAAATCGTTGTTCTGGCCATTCTAGATTTATTCGTTTTGGTTATGCTGTGTCGACGTAAAGGCATTCACTTTTCTGCCCTGTTTACATTCTAATATAGACCCACATCTACCCTCCTCCATCCCCTGTCTTCTAATTACATACTTTCCGATCTGCCCTTCTTAAAAAAAAAGGAAATGGGCATCTGTTCCAACATACAAGGAAATGGGCATCTGTTCCAACATACAAGGAAATGGGCATCTGTTCCAACATGCAGGGAAATGGGCATCTGTTCCAACATACAAGGAAATGGGCATCTGTTCCAACATGCAGGGAAATGGGCATCTGTTCCAACATACAAGGAAATGGGCATCTGTTCCAACATACAAGGAAATGGGCATCTGTTCCAACATGCAGGGAAATGGGCATCTGTTCCAACATACAAGGAAATGGGCATCTGTTCCAACATACAAGGCAATGGGCATCTGTTCCAACATACAAGGAAATGGGCATCTGTTCCAACATGTAGGGAAATGGGCATCTGTTCCAACATGCAGGGAAATGGGCATCTGTTCCAACATGCAAGGAAATGGGCATCTGTTCCAACATGCAAGGAAATGGGCATCTGTTCCAACATACAAGGAAATGGGCATCTGTTCCAACATACAAGGAAATGGGCATCTGTTCCAACATACAAGGAAATGGGCATCTGTTCCAACATACAAGGAAATGGGCATCTGTTCCAACATGCAGGGAAATGGGCATCTGTTCCAACATGCAGGGAAATGGGCATCTGTTCCAACATGCAAGGAAATGGGCATCTGTTCCAACATGCAAGGAAATGGGCATCTGTTCCAACATACAAGGAAATGGGCATCTGTTCCAACATGCAGGGAAATGGGCATCTGTTCCAACATACAAGGAAATGGGCATCTGTTCCAACATGCAGGGAAATGGGCATCTGTTCCAACATACAAGGAAATGGGCATCTGTTCCAACATGCAGGGAAATGGGCATCTGTTCCAACATGCAGGGAAATGGGCATCTGTTCCAACATGCAGGGAAATGGGCATCTGTTCCAACATACAAGGAAATGGGCATCTGTTCCAACATACAAGGAAATGGGCATCTGTTCCAACATGCAGGGAAATGGGCATCTGTTCCAACATGCAAGGAAATGGGCATCTGTTCCAACATGCAAGGAAATGGGCATCTGTTCCAACATACAAGGAAATGGGCATCTGTTCCAACATGCAAGGAAATGGGCATCTGTTCCAACATGCAAGGAAATGGGCATCTGTTCCAACATACAAGGAAATGGGCATCTGTTCCAACATGCAAGGAAATGGGCATCTGTTCCAACATACAAGGAAATGGGCATCTGTTCCAACATGCAGGGAAATGGGCATCTGTTCCAACATGCAAGGAAATGGGCATCTGTTCCAACATACAAGGAAATGGGCATCTGTTCCAACATGCAGGGAAATGGGCATCTGTTCCAACATACAAGGAAATGGGCATCTGTTCCAACATACAAGGAAATGGGCATCTGTTCCAACATGCAATGAAATGGGCATCTGTTCCAACATACAAGGAAATGGGCATCTGTTCCAACATGCAGGGAAATGGGCATCTGTTCCAACATGCAAGGAAATGGGCATCTGTTCCAACATGCAATGAAATGGGCATCTGTTCCAACATACAAGGAAATGGGCATCTGTTCCAACATGCAGGGAAATGGGCATCTGTTCCAACATGCAAGGAAATGGGCATCTATTCCAACATGCAAGAAAATGGGCATCTGTTCCAACATACAAGGAAATGGGCATCTGTTCCAACATGCAAGGAAATGGGCATCTGTTCCAACATACAAGGAAATAGGCATCTGTTCCAACATGCAAGGAAATGGGCATCTGTTCCAACATACAAGGGAATGGGCATCTGTTCCAACATGCAAGGAAATGGGCATCTGTTCCAACATGCAAGGAAATGGGCATCTGTTCCAACATACAAGGAAATGGGCATCTGTTCCAAAATACAAGGAAATGGGCATCTGTTCCAACATACTAGGAAATGGGCATCTGTTCCAACATGCAGGGAAATGGGCATCTGTTCCAACATACAAGGAAATGGGCATCTGTTCCAACATGCAAGGAAATGAGCATCTGTTCCAACATGCAATGAAATGGGCATCTGTTCCAACATACAAGGAAATGGGCATCTGTTCCAACATGCAGGGAAATGGGCATCTGTTCCAACATGCAAGAAAATGGGCATCTGTTCCAACATGCAAGGAAATGGGCATCTGTTCCAACATACAAGGAAATGGGCATCTGTTCCAACATACAAGGAAATGGGCATCTGTTCCAACATGCAATGAAATGGGCATCTGTTCCAACATGCAAGGAAATGGGCATCTGTTCCAACATACAAGGAAATGGGCATCTGTTCCAACATGCAGGGAAATGGGCATCTGTTCCAACATACAAGAAAATGGGCATCTGTTCCAACATGCAAGGAAATGGGCATCTGTTCCAACATACAAGGAAATGGGCATCTGTTCCAACATGCAATGAAATGGGCATCTGTTCCAACATACAAGGAAATGGGCATCTGTTCCAACATACAAGGAAATGGGCATCTGTTCCAACATGCAAGAAAATGGGCATCTGTTCCAACATACAAGGAAATGGGCATCTATTCCAACATGCAATGAAATGGGCATCTGTTCCAACATGCAAGAAAATGGGCATCTGTTCCAACATGCAATGAAATGGGCATCTGTTCCAACATGCAATGAAATGGGCATCTGTTCCAACATGCAAGAAAATGGGCATCTGTTCCAACATACAAGGAAATGGGCATCTGTTCCAACATGCAATGAAATGGGCATCTGTTCCAACATGCAATGAAATGGGCATCTGTTCCAACATGCAAGAAAATGGGCATCTGTTCCAACATACAAGGAAATGGGCATCTGTTCCAACATGCAGGGAAATGGGCATCTGTTCCAACATACAAGGAAATGGGCATCTGTTCCAACATGCAAGGAAATGGGCATCTGTTCCAACATACAAGGAAATGGGCATCTGTTCCAACATGCAAGGAAATGGGCATCTGTTCCAACATACAAGGAAATGGGCATCTGTTCCAACATACAAGGAAATGGGCATCTGTTCCAACATGCAGGGAAATGGGCATCTGTTCCAACATGCAAGGAAATGGGCATCTGTTCCAACATGCAATGAAATGGGCATCTGTTCCAACATACAAGGAAATGGGCATCTGTTCCAACATGCAAGAAAATGGGCATCTGTTCCAACATGCAAGGAAATGGGCATCTGTTCCAACATACAAGGAAATGGGCATCTGTTCCAACATGCAATGAAATGGGCATCTGTTCCAACATGCAAGGAAATGGGCATCTGTTCCAACATACAAGGAAATGGGCATCTGTTCCAACATGCAGGGAAATGGGCATCTGTTCCAACATGCAAGAAAATGGGCATCTGTTCCAACATGCAAGGAAATGGGCATCTGTTCCAACATACAAGGAAATGGGCATCTGTTCCAACATGCAATGAAATGGGCATCTGTTCCAACATACAAGGAAATGGGCATCTGTTCCAACATACAAGGAAATGGGCATCTGTTCCAACATACAAGGAAATGGGCATCTGTTCCAACATGCAAGAAAATGGGCATCTGTTCCAACATACAAGGAAATGGGCATCTATTCCAACATGCAATGAAATGGGCATCTGTTCCAACATGCAAGAAAATGGGCATTTGTTCCAACATGCAATGAAATGGGCATCTGTTCCAACATGCAATGAAATGGGCATCTGTTCCAACATGCAAGAAAATGGGCATCTGTTCCAACATACAAGGAAATGGGCATCTGTTCCAACATGCAATGAAATGGGCATCTGTTCCAACATGCAATGAAATGGGCATCTGTTCCAACATGCAAGAAAATGGGCATCTGTTCCAACATACAAGGAAATGGGCATCTGTTCCAACATGCATGGAAATGGGCATCTGTTCCAACATACAAGGAAATGGGCATCTGTTCCAACATGCAAGAAAATGGGCATCTGTTCCAACATACAAGGAAATGGGCATCTGTTCCAACATGCAAGGAAATGGGCATCTGTTCCAACATGCAAGGAAATGGGCATCTGTTCCAACATACAAGGAAATGGGCATCTGTTCCAACATGCAGGGAAATGGGCATCTGTTCCAACATGCAAGGAAATGGGCATCTGTTCCAACATGCAATGAAATGGGCATCTGTTCCAACATACAAGGAAATGGGCATCTGTTCCAACATGCAAGGAAATGGGCATCTGTTCCAACATACAAGGAAATGGGCATCTGTTCCAACATGCAAGGAAATGGGCATCTATTCCAACATGCAATGAAATGGGCATCTGTTCCAACATGCAATGAAATGGGCATCTGTTCCAACATACAAGGAAATGGGCATCTGTTCCAACATGCAATGAAATGGGCATCTGTTCCAACATGCAAGGAAATGGGCATCTGTTCCAACATACAAGGAAATGGGCATCTGTTCCAACATGCAAGAAAATGGGCATCTGTTCCAACATGCAAGAAAATGGGCATCTGTTCCAACATACAAGGAAATGGGCAGCTTTTTCAATTATATAAATCCACAGGGAATATTGGTACCTCCTGAGCATCAAAGTTGCTGGCTGAGCCTCCTTAAAACCAAGAAAAAAGAGCCATGAGCTGCAACCAGTCTCAGCTTACTACAAGGATCTGTTCTTTTCTGACATCCCTCTCTCTTTCTCTCTATACATACATATATATATATATATATATATATATATATATATACACACACACACACACACACACACACACACACACACACACACACACACACACACACACACACACACATACTTTCTCACTCTTTCCTTTCCTGTATCCTCGTATATGTTCCTTTGCTCTCTGTCCACCTTTTCTGATTTTCCTTTCCATTTCAGTGAATGAAAGTGCATAGAAACATTTTTGTGAGCCACTTATCGTGGCTTCAACACATTCTCATAGTGTCACTACGTTGCACGGGTGCATGCTCAGATTGCTCACTACTTGTGTTTGAGAAATCCCAAGCCACAAATGTGAAAATAAACAATGTCTTCACCAGCACTGTCATTTCTGAGTGGGGTTCTTAATGAGTTTCTGCATGTGCTTTGAAATTCCTTTTTGATATTTCTTATTTCTAATAATGTTCAAGCACCAAGGTGCACTGTCATGGAAGGTGTGTTTCTGAATCCTTGGGGATATATTTTTCTTATTACACATCTTTATGTATCCCAGCTGATATTGCAGTGGGTAGCACTCCTACAGATTCATTTAGTGTCATCGTTTGCACTTGGAAGTATGTAAGTATTACACTGTTATATGCATACTAATAAAAAAAATAATGTTTAATCATCATGGTTATAAAGCACTGAATGTTTCAAAAATATCATTTTTCTGACTTGAATGTCAAGAGTCCAAGTTTAGCAAGATTTTTGATGCTATGATTCTTATGATAGCTCAGGTAAAGCAATGGTTGGCAAATGAGACACAGATCTAGAAAACTGAATGGATGTACAAGAAAGGAGGGATGTTGGTGAGATACTGTAAGGTTCATTACTAGGCTGTTTTTTTTTTCTTATATTTATAAGTTCAACAGATGTACTGGAAGGAAAGACATATTAACTTGAATGTGGGACAAACCTGCATCATACTCAGTCCCATAGTGAAAAAAAGGAAACAAAAGGGACATAGCATGTGAAATGTGGATGATACAACAACATAGATTTAAGCAACATAAGTAAAGCAAAACTGTACCTCAGCAACCGCAGTCAAACTCTGTAAGATGTACCAGTAACAGTCAATAGTTTGAAAGTTTATTAAGTGCTTTTGTCTCAAACAAATACTTCATCAGAACTGAAATTGTACAGTTTTGGTTATTGGCAAATTTTGTACCTCTACATTACAGCTCTGTAGTAAAAAGCTGTGCTCTTTAGAAGTAAAAAAAGGAATAAAAAAAAAGTTAAGTGAAGTAACAGCAAAAGCAAATCATGATATTCCAGTTAAACACAAATACACAGGAAGAATTAAACATTCACAGAGTTAAAGCCACCAGTCCAAAAAGGTTTGACTAACTGAAATTCAAGTCTACAAAGACATGCTGAACGAAATGTAACAACCTACCCGGCAAGAGACTGATAGTGACAAAGAGCAGATTTTTCAAGGCTTGAAAATGTAGAAACGTTCACTGAACACAATTGTCCACTAGATGGCAGTAAAGTCACAGCAACAGAACTACAGGTGCAACTGCTCAAACCATTAGATGTGTCTAATGAAAAAAATGCTTTGATATTTTATCTTACAGCAAAAAAAAAAAAAAAAAAATCCATTTAATCATTAGTGTTTTATTACAAAAACCTCATCTTGATTGACTTTTGTTGATACCATTGAAGCTAGGAAATAAAGATTTCAAATCAAGAATAAAGGACAAGTTAATAACAGTTTTTTTTTTATTCTGTAAATTATAAACCTTGATCCTAGAACTATTTCTGACTAGACAATCCTGAAGGTTTCTGGTTCTAATCAGGGATGCCGGAAGCTGCTGAAGGCTGGGGAGGGGGTGAAAGGCAAACGGGGCACTTAGTGATCTAAGGGGGCAGTTTGTTAGCTTTCTACTGCCATAACAGAAGCATGTCAGAGACGCAAGATGTATACAGTGTAAATATGAGTTACATTTGGTATGACTGCACAGAAATTTCATGGACACATACAAATGAAGCTAATGCTGCACCCACATGGTACGTGATCAAGAGGCCATATATTCAAAAGTTAGACACAAAAAACTGTAGTAGTAGTGCTATAACACACTTACTCGTCACACAGAGAGCAACCACAAAAGAAGAGTGGGGAGAAGCTGTTTAACCCATCATTCACATTGCTAAACACTTCAGTCTGACTTTAGAAAAAGGTCCATTTGACGTGTTTAACAGCTTTCCACTGATCAGAAGTGTACACGTGGCTGACCTTGGGAGATAAGGGTTAGAAGGCATATTGTAAATATACATCTGTGATTAACAAGTTAAAATATGTTACTTTATTCTGGTTCTCAGATGGATACACAGCTGGTAGCTGTATTTTAGTGGTGAGGTGAACAGGGAAGCTGTATGATGTGTGACAACAGCAACTTGAAATATATGACTGAGGCCATTTATTCATTCACTTTCATAAGTTCTTAGCTTCATAGGAGATTACTAGGCTAATGGCTCAACAGCTCTTACAAGTCTATCTAGTTTTATCCAGATTTTACCCAATTTTCTATCCATAGGGGAACACTAACAAGGGTCAGCAGGTGGGGTTTAGACTATATCTACATACCGCCATTGTCCATAAGGGATATGGGTACCACCTAAGGAGAGAATTTGTGATCTCCCATCCATCAGTCCAGACCGTGTTTGAAAATGGTTATGAAAGGGCTCTGCTTCATGTAAGTAGGAAGCCTATTCCACTGCAGGGACAATCTCTGGGACACATACCTGTCTCTCCAGCATGATCTGTTCATGTCAGAGATCAGATTTAGATCTTTGGAGTGGGTAACACCTGTGCAGTTAGTTTTGTGAATATGCAACATTTTTATCAGGGCTGGGTAAGACACTGCTTTATACGTCAGACACAGATCACCCCTCAGTAATCAGCAGGAAACTGAATACAGTGATAGGGCTTTCAATTGACTCACATGTGACATGTTGGTTATACCCTGTACTTTTGGTGAGAAACCTCTTAGGATGCTCCAGCTGTTGCAGGTGCCTGGTGAGGTACATGCCAAAGGGTGCATTGTACTTGATTACTGGTCTGATGAGGGCGGCGTACAGTGGTACTATGACATCCCTAGATCTGGATGCCATGCCCTTACTTATCAACTGAGCCACATAGAAGGATTTCATCACCACCAGTGACACATGCTGGTCAAACTTCAGACTATTATCTATCTGAGTACCCAGATCTCTCACCACTGGGTCCACTCTTGGGGTGGGGGGTGCTATCAGTGTTGTAATTTGCAGGGATATTTGATTTCCCATAGGGTATTATGTTGTATTTGTTTGCATGTAGTTTGAGACCATGGCTCTGACACCAGTCATTAGTCTGTGTCAGAAATCAAAAAACAACTGCAACTAATAGGTCCAACGATACAGGCAGGCAGGAATCAACCAAGACAGTGTGACACAATCCACAAACATTTGTTGTTGAAAACTGTTTATTTATAAAGTAGACCCAGATAAGCGCTTTCATTCCAATAAAGTAAAATTAACCATTAACTTCATCAGATACATACACCATTTGTCCCATCATTTAAATAATAAATTAAAATCAGACATCTTTACTACATCAAAAAGATCAACTAAGCAACACCAATTGTCTCAAAGCATTCCCTACACTCTGCCAACAATAAAACCATTCAATGTATAAACCCTAGTAAAACAGTAATCAATGTTGAAACATAAAATATGTAAAAAAACATAAAAAACTTAGGCAACATATCAACTTATCTATCAAGTGACTTCAAATTCAAATAGTGTTGATAGCGACAGATTCATTAAGGCCAGGCCAAAACTTAGCATTTAAATGAAGCTGCTAAGACAGTTTTGCTTTTTCCAAAAGGACCGGCCATGCTCCACCCCTAATTGGTCTTTGGACAGTCTCTAGTACAATACAGCTAACTGTTCAGCACCCAGGGTGGAAGTTCCTAAATGTGCATCAGACTGTGAATTAACTTCACCTATCTGAACCTCAGATATCATACCTAAAATAGTGTGAAAATAACCATTCTGCCTTTTCCTGACCACTTCTCCCATAATGTCCTCCACTAAGTATAAGGGGTAACCACAACTTAAAAATATACTCTTTAATTTATCACATTCTACCAATAAGGCGTCCCACATGGTCACCATCCGAGTAGCCTGAATGAATTGGCCTTTTACAATGTCTCTTTTTTGTGGAAAAGGATGGTTATTATGTTAGAGTATGTTTCTTTGTAGTAGATCTTGGCAGTAAATCTATTGTTGACTACATCTTTAGTGATTAATACATCAAACTAAGGAAATATCAATTCATGATTTTAAAGTAAAGATTTCTGGTAAATTTAGTTGTGACTCTGAAAGGGTTGTTTATTGTGCTGTATGTTCACAATGTACATATCGGAAAAACTGAACATAAACTCAAGCAGCGCATAGGTGAACATTTTAGAAATATTAGGGACAAGTAGGAATTAAATGCTTTAGTGAAACACAATATGACTAATTGTAGACATGGTTTTAAATTCATTGTACTAGAGACTGTTCAAAGACCAATTAGGGGTGGATTATGGCAGGTCTTTTTCGAAAAAGCAGAACTGTCTTGGCAGTTTGTTTAAATGCCAAGTTTTGGCCTGGCTTTAATGAATCTGTCTCTATCAACAGTATTTTGAAGTTGAAGTCACTTGATAGATAAGTTGATATATTGCCTAAGTTTTTTTATGTTTTTTACATATTTTATATGTTTCAGCATTGATTAATGTTTTAGTAGGTTCTATACATTGAATGGTTTTATTGTTGGCGGTGTGTAGGGAATACTTTGAGATGATTGGTGTTGCTTAGTTGATCTTGCTAACATAGTAAAGACATCTGAATTTAATTTATTATTTAAATGATGGGACAAATGGCGCATGTATCTGATGAAGTTCCTTGTTAATTTTACTTTACTGGAACGAAAGCGCTTATCAAAGCCTACTTTATAAATAAACAGTTTTCAAAAATGAGTGAACGTTTGTGGATTGTGTCACACTATTTTGGTTGGTTCCTGCCTGCCTGTATTGTTGGACTTATTAGTCTGTGTCAGATCTTTCTGTAGGATATCAACATTGTTTGGGGAATCAATGATTGCCCCCAACTTGCAGTCATCAGGAAACTTGGTCAGCCAAAGACCATATACATTTGCCCTGACATCTGAGAAGTGTATTCCTAACAGGATGGAGCCCAGCATTGAGTCCTGTGATACTCCACTGGTGACATCCCTCTTGCTGGATCTGGATTCCCCCACTCTAACAATATGCCCTATCCATGAACCATTTGGCTATCCATCTGGTGATGTAGAGGTTAATGCCAATTTTGTGATTTTATCTATAAGACCCGAGTAGGGTATTGTGTCAAATGCCTTGGTCAGGTCAAGGTAGGTGGTATGCACTGTCTTACCTTCATCCATGGTCTTGGTGACCTTTTCAAAGATGTCCACCAGATTGAGCAGGCAGGACCGGCCCTTGATGAAGGTGAATTGAGTTGGATCTAGAGTCTAGAGATTTCCTATATCTTTGTTAATCAGCTCCATGATTGTCTTTTCCATAACCTTGCACATGATGCTAGTCAGACTTATGAGTTGGCAGCTTCCTGGGTCAGTTTATGGTCCCCCTTTTGCAGAGGGGTGACAGTTGCTGTCCTCCACTCTACTGGGACAAAGCCTGTCTGAAGACTGTGGTTAAATAGAGATCTGAGTGGGTCTGCTAGGTCATGTTTCAAGCTATTTAGTAGGCACCATGGGGTTCCATCAGAGCCCATTGATTCCATGTTTCTAGCTTTGAAGAGTACAATGATGACCTGTTCTTTTGTGAGAATAGAGAAAGAATGGTAGGGTATTTTATGGGGAGTGACAAGAGGTGATGAGGGGATGAAATCTGAGCTGAATTTATCAGCAATCAGGTTTGCTATTTCTCATGGCTGAGTATAGATAGTCCCATCTACAGCCAATTCAGTACATTGTTGAGTGCTTCCCTTAAGATTTGGACATAACAAAAATGCTTTGTGGTTATCCCTTGCTTGGAACGCTATTTTAGTGTTGTATTTAGCTTTTGAAGACTTGATTAATTCCCTGATTTATTCTCTGTTGTGCACTGTCCCATTTACTTCTAGACAGGAATTTCTTTCTTCTGTTGTGTAGTCTATTTATGCCAGGGGTCCATCAGGTGGCTTGTTTTTCTAGCCAGACCTGGGTTTAGTTCGGTCAGGTACTGCTGTTTCTATGCAGTTGTTTAAGTGGTTGTGCAGGGCATTTGTGTAGACTTCTGCATATATCTCCATTTTTTGGGGGTTAGGGGAGTTTTAAAATTACCTGTTCATAGGTTCATAGGTTCATAAGTAGATACTAGGCTATCTGCCCTAGGGCATTTATAAGCCTAGCCAGAGTGTATTTGGCTTCCGCATCCCTATTAGATTAGCCTACTGTGCCTCTGTAAAGTAGGTCACAAAAGGTACCCTTTTAAGATTAGTTTACTGTGCCTCTGTCTAGCAGGGACACAGAAGAGATCCCAGGGGTGAATTTGCGATTTCCCATTCACGCGTCCAGATTTTGCTTGAAGAGGGTCAGTGAGGGGCTATGTCTAACATGAATTGGGATTCTATTCCAGAGTGAGGGGAGCCTCTGGGAAATGAATCTGTCCCTCCAGCATGTCCTATTTATTTTAGGGCTGAGGTTTAGGTCCCTGGAGCGTGTAGCTCTAAGGGACTTGTATTTTTTGAGGTGGAGCATGTCCATTAATTCTGGATTTGACATGGCTTTGTACGTCAGGCATAGATCGCCTCTGAGTAGGCAGTAAGCAACTGAGTAGAGCTGGAGTTTCTTTAGTCGAGCTGCATAGGACATCTGTTTGTAGCCCATGATCCTCTTGGTGAGGTACTTTTGGGGTCTCTCCAGTTGCTGCAGGTGTCAGGTAAGGTACATCCCAAAAAGGGCATTGTATTCAATTATGGGCCTGATGAGTGACGAGTAGAGGGGCACAATGACCTCTCTTGATCTAGATGTGAACCCTTTCGTGATAAGGTGGGCTATATAGAAGGTCTTTCTAACCACTTTGGCAACGTGATTATCAAAGGAGAGATTACTATCTATGTTTGTTCCCAAATCTCTAATTACTTCTTCCATACTTAATGGATTTCCACCTATGTGGTAATTTGTAGGCACCTTGTTTTTCCCAAAGGGGATGACTATGCACTTTTTAGCATTTAGCTTGAGGCTGTGGCTCTGGCACCAAGCATCCGTCTCTGTGAGACCCTTTTGGAGGATGCTTGTGTCAGCTGGAGATTCGATTATGGCCCCCAGTTTGCAGTCATCTGCGAACTTTGTCAACCATAATCCCCCCGTGTTAGCCTGAACCTCAGAGAAGTATATACCGAACAAGAAAGGGCCCAGAACTGAGCCCTGTGGGATGCCACTTGTAACTCTTTTGGATTAGGACAAGGCACCTGCGATTCGGACCATGTGGGTTCTATTTTTGAGCCAGTTTGCAACCCATCTTGTGATATAGGGGTTGATATTTAAGCTGGTAAGCTTATTTATGATGCCCGAGTGGGGTATTGTGTCTAAGGCTTTTGCGAGGTCCAGGTAGGCTGTGTGGACTACCTTGCCCTCATCTATGGCTTTGGTAACTGTTTCAAAGAAATCAACTAGGTTTAAGAGGCAAGATCTGCCCTTAACAAAGCCGAATTGGGTAGGGTCCAGTGTCTGGAGGCTCCCAATGTCTTTGTTTATGAGTTCCATGATAATACGCTCCATAGCTTTACAGACCAGACTAGTCAGGCTTATGGGGTGATAGTTCCCAGGGTCCGTTGTGGCACCACCTTTGTGGAGTGGGACCACTGTAGCTGTACGCCATTCTTTGGGTACATATCCTGTAGTAAGGCTAAGTTTGAACAGTGACTTAATGTGAGGGTTCAGTTCTTCTTGGAGCTCGTGTAAGACACAGCCTGGGACACCGTCCGGTCCCATAGATGCTGTGTTTTTTGCTTTGGAGAGGGCAGCTTTCACCTGTGCATCTGTGATGTCAGGGAGGTTACATTCAGTTGGGATAGGCATTTGCTCCTTTGGGGGGGGGGAGAAGTTTGTGCTGAATCTGTCTGCCAGGATGTTGGCTATGTCTGTAGGTTCGGTATATTTTGTACCGTTATGCAACAATTCAGAGCATATCTGGGAGTTTTCACCCATGTTCCTGACATAACTAAAGAAGGCCTTGTGATTATCTTTAGTGTCTAGGGCAATTTTTCTTTCGAAACTGGCCTTTGATGATTTTATGAGGGATCGAAGTTTCTTGCTAATACTGATCAGAGATGCCTTCCCTTTTTGGGATTTTGCTCTGTCATGTAGTAGCTTCCTCCTTCTGTTTTATAGCTTATTTATGGCCGGGGTCCACCAGACCGGTCTCCTGTTTTTGGAGGAGTGAGTCTTGGTTTTATTTGGGATAGCACGATCCATACATTCCTGCAGGTGCTCATAGAATGCATTTGTAAAGGATTCTGTGGATTGGGCTGTATTATCCTCTGGCCCGGGGGCTTTGAAGGATTCCACCTCAGTCTTGAGAAGTGCAAAGTTGGCTTTTGAGAAATTCTTTACAGTGATTTCCTTGGCTGGGGGTGGGGACGGGATATGGATGTCCAGGGAAATTTGTTTAAGGTCTGATCTTACCACTGAGGGGTTTACCTCTGGTGTGGAATATAGACCCCCCATGTTGGTGATGACCAGGTCCAATATGTTGTTCCCTCTTGTGGGAGTGGTGACCAGTTGTTCCATCGCGTTAGAGTTTATAAATTCAAGGAACCATTGGGTTCTATCACTTAATAAGAGATAGTTTGTCTTGCAAATTTTTTTT
This sequence comes from Protopterus annectens, assembly GCF_019279795.1. Taxonomy (NCBI): domain Eukaryota; kingdom Metazoa; phylum Chordata; order Ceratodontiformes; family Protopteridae; genus Protopterus; species Protopterus annectens. The sequence goes on along the minus strand of NC_056726.1, from coordinate 478,689,849 downwards.
AGGGTTTTAAGGTTTGATGGGGGTAGGACAGTTACGTTTATGTCAAAGCAGACCAATTTATGATCTAGTCTTACCAATGAGAAGATTACGCTTGTGGGGGTGCAATGCTCCCCCTTGCTTGTGAGTGCTATGTTAGGGATATTTGAGTACCTAGTGGGAGTGCAGACCAGCTGTTCCAGAGCATTTGCATTGGCAAAGACCAGGAATCTCTGAGCCTACATGTTAGTGGTCAAGAATGTTTCGCAGTTTATGGATTGGTAGTTAAAATCACCCAGGAGTAGTGTGTTGGTCTGAATGGTGATTTCAGTAACTTCAGGTATGTGGAGTGGATTTTATGGTTCATGGTTGGGGATCTGAAGGTAGTGATGATATGGTGGGGGATTTTGCCTATGGTCAGCTGGACATGGAGTAGCTGAAGTGAGTGATCGTGCTTGAGCAGTCTAGAGGTGTGATTACTTTTTATGTAAATGGAAACACCTCCCCCTTTCATTTTTTACCTTTTCAGAAGGTGGTCTGAATGTGTGATAGACATTGTAGCCTTGCACTGCTGGGGTACACAGAAGGTGAATATCCTTTATTTTTTTATTTTTTGACTGGGAGACACTCACTATTCTAAGATGTCATTAGTGTATCTTTCCAAGCATTTATTTTATCAGCTTATTGGGATTTTTTTTTTTAGTTAATCGTGATTTTTTGACAAGGTTATAATTGTAGCAAAAACCTGGCGAAAGGCTCGGAAATGCTTCACAGCATCTAGAATCCCATGGCTTTTAAGGCCCAATCAGCCTCCAGACTATCAGGTCATTCTATTATTTCCTCCTCGGTTATTACTCTGCCGTCTTGTCCATTTAGGTTGTGATGGAAGGATGCAGGAAGAATATGAAGAGCCAGAATGAATTTCATTCTTTAGTCACATCTTTTATTCAGGCCTTTTTTTTGGCTCAGAAGTTTTAAAGAAAACTCTAAAAGCAACTCAGAGAATCTAGAACCCAATGGCTTCAAGGGAGAGGGGGGCTGAGACCTCTGACTTAATTTGATTATTTCATCTTCATCATATATCATGGTGTAATCTTGGCCATTTGGAATATATTGAAACAATTCCAGTAAAACCTGAACAATACAATAAAGTATAAGAAAACAAGAACAAAGTAATCTGAATGGTGTCACAAAGCCAGAATGGGAGGGAAGAAGATAGCATACTGGGGAGTGGGAGAAATGGGCTTTGGCAAGGGGGGCAACGGAGTTCGTTATTCCACATTTTATTTCAGTTAAGGCCAGAGTCAAAATATTCAGTACTTCCAGGGATTGCTCAATTTAAGTACATCACACACATTATCAACAATGGTTGTTACACTTCATAAAACATTTTATAACACTGTAATATAATAAAACATGTAAAATGTTTGTTTTTTCTCATATTCCAGGTATACAACAAGCCTTTTGATTGTATCTTTGTATCTTTATTTACTACTATGTATCATATACCTGGTTGCATTATTAGTGTTAAGCATTTCCATGCAGACACACTCCTCAAGTTGTTTAACTTATGTTTAACTACTGGCTTTGCCCCCGATGAATGGTGCACTACAGTGGACTAGCATGTGACCTGAGCAATTAGTCTTAGCACCCTTAAAAGCCTCGTCTGCAAAGCCATGGGGTGTATTATAACTAACCTCATAAACTGACTTGACTTGATCCCCAGCAGTATGGCTTTGTGAAGGGTAGATCCTCTCTATTTAACCTGATAAACTTCTTGAAAAGGATTATGGCCATGTAGTGCACATGGTGTATTTTGACCTGGTGAAGGCCATCAACACCATTCCCAATGCTGGTATCATACAAAATAACATTTCTTTAAGAACTGACCCACCTGTGGTAAGTTGAACAGCAAACTGGTTAAAACACAGAACTTATACAGTGTGACTGGCAGATGCCTCATCAGCAAGTGTAAAAGTGACAAGTAGTGTCCTGTAGGGCTCAGTGCTGGACATTTCCTTTTTGGTATTTACTTCTCATATCTCCAAGTGGTGAGCCAAGACCTCTGGCTAACAAAGTTTGAGATGAGTGCAAACTGGAGGTTGCTGTTATGTCACCCTATGACACCCAAACTCTCCCTAGTTAACCCTTGGTGTACAAAAAACGAGCTCAAACTAAATGCTAAAAAAGTATTACATCAGTTTTGGTAAATGACCCCTCCTCTAATCATACTGTATAGCCAACACTCCACTAAAAAATAAACATTTTGTCAAGGGCCTAGCCACTTTGGCTGATATCTCCCTCTCTTTTGAGCATCATGTGACAATGGTTGTCATGACATCCTTTTATTTAGCTCACCTAGTTGCCAAAGGGATATCATCATGGTTCTAATGATGTAATCACTCCATCAGCAATGATCAGGACAATGATTGAATACAATACCCCCTTTAGGGTATTTTAAATTAATCATATAAAACACTTAGCAATACCCCAAAGGCTCCTAATCAAAACGTTCTCAGATCTAAAGTCCCTGTGCTGCTGGAAGGTGAATCCCTTTATTCAGTGTCTTACAGACTTTTAAGTGGGGAGATCTGTCTTACTTACTGCACCATTAGAAACCCAGCTGTCCTGGACCAAATGTTTCTCCACAAGTCCAATATCCTCACCAACACAAGAACCAGGGACCTAAATCTCCACCAACAGATAAATATTGCACAGTGGAGAGGCATGCTTATAAGGCAGCACCTCCAAAATCTTAGGAATAAACTTCCCCTACATGTTAAGCAGTGCAATTCACTATCTTACTTTGAATATCAACTAGTGACTGGATAGGTATCCACAAATTTATCCTGGGTTGTACTATTGCCTGTAGAGGGGAGATGCTACCTGAAGGAGGGTACTGGTAAGGTGTAAATGATCAGGTGATTTATTGTTCTTGGAATATTTATAAATCTAAACTGGTTTTATGGTTTACTCCCATATTCTGTCAGAAAGTCTCTACCTGCCACCATAATGACCCTGAATAGCACTGTCAGAAAAATATGTATTAATGTGTGTATTAGTAATATGCTTAGTGCATTTAGAGCTTGAAAAGGGTTAACACATTTATTCTATTTCATACTGCATAAATCTGTACAAACTGCAGATGTTTTCTGACCTTGTATTATTAGCTAAAATCTTTGCTTGTGCCTTGGAAATTTACTGAGAAGCAGATGATTTCTGCTTGCGTTGGGAAAATAATGAATAGAACAATGCTACTTGTATAAAACTTAGACAAGAAGTTCCGCTTGTGCTATGAGAAAATACACAGGTGTAGAAGCTATAGATAATTAGGACAAAGCCTGTTTGACAATATGAACTGCAATCAGCATTTGCTTGTATCTGAGTTAGAAAAGTACCTTGAAATGTAACACTGTACAATAGAGGCCTGTAAACGGATTAGAGCCCACCAAGGCCAGGTTGTTTTTCTCAAAAGTTTCTCACAAATCTAGTCATGTCAGCAGAAAATCTGAATAACATCTGCTGTAGAACAATACTGAAAGTTGTGTTTGATTACGTCAGCCATAGAAGGCCATGTCTTGTAAAGTAGTATAAGAATGAGCATACTTCCTGTTATTAGTTAGACAAATCCTTGTATTTGCATGTTTTTGTCTCCTTGCGGCAAGTAAATAAATATACCTTAACTGAACCTTACGTGTATTGGTCTTTGAAGTTTTTTCCTTTGACAAGCACACAGTGGGTATAAGAGAATAAATGAATAATTAAATACAACAAAATGGTTACCACATTGGAAGTTGGTCTAGCTGCAGTAAAATGTACCCAACCATCCATGTACCTCTGTGGCAAATTCTGTCTGAAAGAAGCTATAAGACAGGAGAGCTAAAGCCTACCCTGATTCTCAGTGGGTGAACAGTAATAAACATGTAGGTCTGTGTCAGTTTATGGAAATTCAATTTTACTTGTTGAACACACACCTCAATTGTATGACGTATGTATATACATGAATGTACTGTCTTATTGTACTTGTGTAAATTGTTATCTTTGCTGCTATTGGCCCAGGTTGTGGCTGAAAATGGTCAATAGACCAGCTCACTTACCTGGTTAATAAACAGCAATAAATAAATAAATAAATAAATAAATAAATAAATAAACTGTCTGTATTCTATTAAAATATTAAATGAATAAGTAATGTTTAAAAATTGGCCTTGGTTTTTCTTCATTCCCCAGTTATTTTTGGCTTTGTCCAAAATTCTTGACAAAAGAAGTTGTTTGGTATGCCTCAGAAACACTTGCATAGGCATTTCCATTGTAACTGTGAGCCTGGGTAGCCAGAAAAAACAATTTATCACAAAAATCATCATTTTCTGGCTGCCTGAGCTAGTGATTACTTTGGAAATGCCACTGCAAATAGTTATGTGTAATTGCTACTCTGATGGAAGTTTTAGGGCATATTGGACAGCTGCTGAAAGTTGAGGGGCTCTTACCACCACCCCCATGGTTCTGGTACCTAAGCCTAATGTAACTAGTATGCAGTATGCTAAGAAGAAATGTCCTTTCTACTGCACTGAGCTGTAATAAATTCCTTCAGTGGTGGTCTTGCATACATCACAGACAAATACCAGTGAGTAACATTTCCAGCTAAAGCAGTTGCCTAAAGAGATCCATACTCATAGCACAATGTGATCACAAAAGATTACAAACATCAACATCTGCTATGTGGAACATGTGAATAGGAGTTTACTACTTGGAATATTTGCTGGTTCTTGGGAGATCAGGTCACATATGTGCTTAATAATGTATGTCCACTTGTGAGTGTTAAAAGATTACCAGAGGTCAAAGGTTTTGACCAAATTGACAGTGACCTTCTGGAAGTGCATTCTGGGCATATAGCCTTCTGTGTACTACTTGTCTGTGCTAATTGGTGACCAATGTTGGTCCCACTCCAGATGTCATTACAAAAGGCTTGCAGACATGCAAAATAATGCCATAGGGATTAGACCATATGCCTGGTACAGAGACGAAGGCTGTAGAGGGAGATAGTTCCCTCTGTTTTGCACCCCAGAAAAAATAAACAACTGGAAAACAATGTCTACATATCAACAGCTCAAAATCAACAAGGAAAAACATGCAAAAACAAAAAAGTGGAGGAACTATGTACCTGTCTGTATCTTTCTATATATAATTAAATATATATGTGTAATCAGTAATATCAGTTTCTCATTAGGTTGACTTTGTTTCCTGTGATGTTAAAAATAGTGAAAGATTGTTAATGCAAATTTATGAATGTTGAACTTATTGTGGAGACAATGAGTGCAGGTAGAGGTGTATTTAGTGAGGAGATGAATACACGTTTAAAGAGTGTTGTTGTTTTATGATGTGAAGTATTATTTATGGTAATTTGTTAGTTATGTAAGGTCAGTATTGGAATTTTGTCCCTGCCTTTTTGTGTTTGTGTCAGAAAGTTCAGACATGGATGTATATTGAATCATGGCAAAGTGTAGATTAGGAATATGCCCTTTCCCTGCTGTTGTGCTGTCTTGGAAATGGCATACATAAGGTAGAGTGGGTGTGAGGGAATACAGTCCCCCACATGGTGGGTGCAGGAGTCTGGTTCTTACAAAAAATGTATGTGTGGGCATATTCCTTAGTTTTGCTGTAGAGATGTATTTAAACTGTTGTGTTTGCCAGTATTTGCTATTATGAACTTTCACTTTCTTGAGATTTTTCTCTTAGTTTACGTCTGTTTTTATTAGTCACTCATGGTATTATCAGTGGTTTTGGTAGCTGACCATTCATGATAAACTATAGAAAAAATATATATATACATAAATATAGATATAGATACACACACACACAGACACACACACACACACACACACACACACACACACACACACACACACACACACACACACACACACACACACACACACAAACATGTATAAGATAGCACAGACAAATAATTCAGTAAAGACTGCAAACAAAAAAAAATAAGAGTCTTTACTGTGTCCAACAAAGCAGTCACTTTCCTTGCACTTAAAGACAGGGTATACCTTTATATCTATCTATATATATATATATATATATATATATATATATATATATATATATATATATATATATCGATATAAAGGCATAGATAATACGGTAGTACATGCATAGAACAAGTAACAACACAGATGGGACATACCATTTTACATCTTAGAACACAATAATACAGTACATATACAAACTAATATGCAACTAAATGTTATTATGTAATGCAGTACATTTGCAATCTTTCGTGTAACATTTATGTCAACCTGACTTAAAAAATATAAAATAATGTAGATAAAATTTCAAGCTGACTGATGATTCAAGTAGAATAACACGGTGAGAACCCTGTGGGATACAAAATTCTGAGTCTTTAAAGAATATGCACTTGGATTCATTCATAAGGTGTAGTTTTAACTTTTTCTTGAAGATTGATAGATTGCCTTGTTCATTAAGTACAATTCTCAGGGAGTTCCAAAGGCTTTTTTTAAATTTGTAGAGAAAAAAAATGGTCTCATGAGTTGAAGGCTTTCATTGTTTTTGACAGAGAAGAATGAGTCTCAAACCCTGACTATTTATTAGGGTGTGTGTGTGTGGTTGGGTCATATTCATTTAAAAACTTAAACATTAATATGCTGAGGAGAATGCAACTTTCACAGTAAATGGCAAATAAATTTTAAAATAACGGTGTTCATTGCTTTTGGAAAAATGAATAAACACTGATATTTTATTTTCAGTGGTTTTGTATAATGGCTGTGGTATAAGTCGAAAGGAGGGTGACAATAGGCTGGGTATACTCTAGCCTTGGGATTAAAATATTTATTAAAATTATTTTTTATAAAAATATTAAAATATCTGTGACAGCTGCTCTTTTAATTTCTGTATTACAAAAATGTTTCACATTGTAGGAAACTTAGCTGTTTTAAAATCCATACAGACTGCCGTTCAGTCTGAAAGGGAAAGTAAAGTCTTTAGTTGAAGCTATCCCTAAGTACTTCTAATGGGTCTCCAAAGGAAGAGAGGTGACTGTGGAGTCTTTTATGGATAACTGTACAGCTGAGGTTTTTTTTCAGGTATCAGAAAGCATGAATGTGGAATTATGAATGTTGTTAGTTCATAGGTTCATAGGTAGGTACTAGGCTATCGGCCCAAGGGCCTATGTAAGGCTAGCCAGCAAGGTTCCCTGGCTTACGCCACCCAAGAAAGTTATTTTCCAGTGCCACTGTCGAGCAGAGTCACAGAAGTGATCCCCGGGGTGTATTTCCTATTTCCCATCCACTCATCAAATTTTTCTTAAAGAGTGCTAATGAAGAACTTTGCTTGACATAGATGGGTAGCCTGTTCCAGAGTATGGGAAGTCTCTGGGACAGGAATCTATCCCTCCAGCATGTCTTGTTTATTGTGATGACAAGGTTTAGGTCCCTAGAGCATGTAGCTCAAAGGGATTGGGATTTCTTTAGGTGTAGCATGTCCAACAGCTCTGGGTTTGACATAGCTTTATATGTTAGGCAGAGATCACCTCGGAGTAGACGATATGCTACGGAGTAAAGCTGGGGTTTTTTGAGATGGTCAGTGTAGGGCATTTGTTTGAGGCCAGTAATCCTCTTGTACTCTATAATGGGTCTAATGAGTGTCAAGTAGAGGGGAACAATGACCTCTTTTTTCCTGGATGAGAACCCTTTTATGATGAGGTGTGCCACGTAGAAGGACTTCCTGACTACTGTGGTGATGTGACTATCAAAGGAGAGACTACTGCCCACCTGGGTCCCAAGGTCTGTTATCACACATTTGGTGTTAACTAGATTGCTGCCTATGTGGTAGTTCATGGGTACAGAGTTTTTAAAAAAAGGGATGACACTGCACTTTTTGGGATTGAACTTGAGGCCATGGCTCTGACACCAGTCATCTGCCTCAGCATGGCCCTTCTGTAGGATGTCCACATCATTTGGGGACTTGACTATGGCTCCTAGTTTGCAGTCATCTGTGAACTTCATTAGCCAGAGGCCTTCTGTGTTAGCCTGTACTTCAGAGAAGTAGATACCAAACAGGAGACGTCCCAGGACTGAACCCTGTGGTACTCCACTTGTCACTGGTTTGAGGTCAGATTTGGAGTCTGCAACTTTTACAGTGTGGGTTCAGTCAGAGAACCAGTTGGCAACCCATCTTGTGACATAGGGATTTATACCTAGTTTAGTGTGTTTAGCTATAATTCCAGAATGGGGGATGGTGTTGAAAGCTTTGGCAAGGTCAAGATAGGCTGTGTGAACCACCTTACCCTCATCTACTGCTTTGGTGACTGCCTCAAAGAAGTCAATCAGGTTTAGGAGGCATGATCTGCCTTTCACAAACCCAAAATGGGTGGGATCCAAAGTTTGGAGGTTACCAATGTCTTTATTTATGAGTACCATGATGATATGTTCCATGGCCTTGCAGACCGGGTTCGTCAGGCTACTAGGGCAATAGTTCCTGGGATCAGTGGTGGCTCCCCCTTTGTGGAGTGGGATAACTGTTGCTGTGCACCATTCAGTGGGCACAAAGCCTGATGTGAGGCTATTATTGAACATGGTGCTTAGGTAGGGAGCCAGTTTGCTCTGAAGTTCATGTGAAATGCAGCCTGGGATGTTGTCCGGTCCCATGGATGCTGTGTTTTTGGCTTTAGAAAATGCAGGTTTTACCTGCATAGTTGTGATTACAGGGACTCTGCATTCTTCCTGTATAGATATGGGCCCTTTACGGGGTGAGGGGGCTAAAGTTAGCACTGAACCTATCTGCCAGGATGTTGGCAATATCAGTTGGTTCTGTAATTTTCATGCCATTGTGCTGTAACTCATTGCAGATCTGGGTGTTGCCATCAAGATTCTTGACATAGCTATAGAATGCTTTGTGGTTTTCCTTAGAATTAGTGGTGATTTTGTTTTTGTAGCTAGCTTTGGAGGATCTTATAAGGGATCTCAGCTTCTTACTGAGGCTGACCAGGGAGCTCCTCCATTCATGGGATTTTACTCTCTTTTGCAACCGTTTCTTCCTTCCATTGTACAGTTTGTTTATGGCAGGGGACATCCAGATTGGTTTCTTTTTTTTGGAGGATAGCTATTTGGTTCTGTTTGGGATAGCACGTTCCATGCACTCGTGTAAGTGCATTTGTGTAGGATTCAGCAGTTGTAACTGTATTGTCCATCTGCATGGGTGTCATGAAGTTCACCACTTCTGTCTTAAGAAGCATGAAGTTGGCTTTGCAGAAATTTTTTACTGTGGTTTCCTTAATGGGGGCTGGGGGCGGGATTTGTATATCAAGGGTGATTAGCTTATGGTCGGATCAGACCAATGAGGAGTTGACTTCAGGTGTGGAACACCAGTCACTCACATTGGTAATGACTAGGTCTAGGATATTGCTGCCCCTGGTGGGGGTATGGATAAGGTGATCCAGGGCATTGGAGTTCATGAATTCCAGAAAGCGTTGAGCTAAGGAGTTGGCATATGAGTAGTTTTCCCAGTTAATGGTCGGGTAGTTGAAGTCACCCATTATTAGGGTGTTTGGTTGAACCCTAATATTTTCCAGTACATCAAGAAAAGAGGAGTGGGAATCCTGGGGCATGGTGGGGGATCTGTTGCAAGCCACAATTTGGACTG